>NC_051159.1:10445358-10550676 GCF_013339745.2 Dermacentor silvarum
TTATTATCGAAAACGTGACGTACAGAAAAGCAGAAGCTTGCCCCCCCCCCCCCCCCCCCCCGGTCGGGCCGGTGAACCCCCCCCCCCCCCCGAAAAAAATTTCTGGCTACGCCCCTGGCTGAAGGAATATCCCGTGAGGAGCGTCACAGGAAGGGCCGTTTTGTAAACGTCAATTTGACGTTGCGTGACGTTGCGCTGGGCCGCCATTGCAGAGATTTTCCGCCATTATTTGTGGTGCGACGAGCCACGCGAATTATGGTAATGAGCGGCCATATGCAATGGCAGTGGAGAGGCATGCGTATCGCCGCATTTTCCCTGTTATTTCGGGCCATAAAAATATTTTGTTCACAACGCGTGTTCATATCATTTGAATCGCTCTCGGGTGGTGTTGGCATTTGTGTTTTGCACCATCATTTTTATTAAAAACACGTTTATTTGAAATAATATTGGTTGAAACTAGCAAATTTTCTGCGACATTTCGCACTTTTCACTACTGCGTTTGTATTGTAATCAATATTAATGGCTTTTCGCGTCATCAAAGGCTATGACAATGGTGACTTTTTAATTTACAAAAAGAAATGTACGCAAGACGGCGCCTTGAAGTTTCCTCTCGCGGTGCGAGTAAGCAGCGAAGTGCACAAGAGATGGCAGTGCCGGCGTTTGCGTCGCTCAAGCGGATACCTGTGGCGCGCGCAACGCTATCGATCATATTCGGCCGCTTCTCAGCCAGATAAGTCGGGCTGAGTCACTTGCGGATCACGAGATAGCGATAACGCGGCCTAGTGGGTGCGCTAATCATCACTGGCAGGTCGCGTATGTTGTCTCAAGGTAGAAAGCAAGCGCGTGAGCGCCAATATACGATGACTCATTCCGTTTCCTGAGGACACGCATCCTATCTAATGAAGCAGACGACAGCCTGCGCGCATGCAGACGACGGAAGCGAGAAACGATTTTGATGGAATAATCGTGCGCTTTGAGCTAGCTGCTTTATTTTTACTGGGGAGAAAAACTGTTTTGCTTTATCAACCACGCTATGTTCAATAACTACATTACAGTTTCTTTGGCGAAACGTCAAATTTGCGTCACGTAACGAAAGCAAATCGGGGCTATCGGTGCCATTTTGTAAGCGTCGCGCGTACGTCACGCTTCGAAGAAAATGGCGGAATGTCCAGAATAGCGGCTCTGGCCATGGGCGTCGGCGCGATCTACCGCCGGCCGAGCTCTTTTTTTTTTTTTGCTTGGGTCATGCTGCCCTATCTTATCAGCTTACGATGCTGATACGCTGCTCATAGAGAAAGAAATTCATTTCTTTCTCTATGCGCGGGCTCCACTCGTCAGCTCCTGCGCTCTCTTGCGTTCGTCGGCGGTCGCAGTTGATAAGCGATGGAAGCAAGACCTTCAACTAGTACCTCGACGCAATCCAACATCAGCGCCGAAGCACCAGTTCAAGACATCGTACCATCCTCTTCGTCGACGGCGGCAGAAGACAAGGAGGCGAGGCGGCGCGCTGCCAACGCCGAACGCAAGCGTCGTAAGCGTGCTGCCGACGCCGAACTTCGTCAACGAGAAACCGCGGCCAGGCGTCAACGTCGACAAGCGGATCCCGAGCAGCGTGCACGAGAAGCCGCGGGCAGGCGTCAGCGTCGGGCCGCGGACCCTTCGAGTCGAGAACAACGACCACGCTCCCCAGAGGCCCCGCAGAGAGGGACGGACGTAACCGGAGGCATCCCCCTCGTCGACGCAACCTCTGAAGAGAAGAAAGAGAAGAAGAAAGAAGAAGAAGAAAGAAAAGAACAGAGAAGCAGTAATAAAAAGTTGTCGCAGTTTCACCTGAAAGGCGAAGCATCAATTGCGATAGCAAATTTGTAGAGAGCTATACGGAGTAATGATATTAGCTTTATCAGCTGTATAAACTTGGACATGCAGCAGCACCGGCAACACGCAGAACTATTAGTAGTAGTAGAGGTTTAGGTTGGGAAAAGATGCGTATTTCTGCAGCCCTTATAGGGAGCACGGCTCAGCATCTGGGGGGAGGGTATGGGGGGGAGAAAGAGGGAAATAGTGGGAGAAGGGGGAAGGGAGAGGGCACTCGTCCTCGTCTCGGGCAGGCTGCCCCTACAGCCGGTCAGCCAGCATAGTGTCCGCAAGGTAGCCGAGGACCACCTTGAACACTTGGCTGGGGTTGCGGGCTGGATGCAGCAGGTCCGTGCTGGCAGCAGAAGGTAGACCCATGCGGCGGAGTTGAGCCACCATGGTGTTGCGGTGTTGGTCGAGTGCGGGGCAGGAACATAGGAGGTGCTCCAGTGTTTCGTCTGCCCCGCACTGAGAGCAGGCTGGGGAGTCTGCTCTGCCCAGGCGGAAGCTTCGGGCGGCTGTCCAGCAGCAGCCAATCCGAAGGCGTAGTAGGAGGGATCTCTCCCTTCTGGTCAGTCCCCTGTCAGGCAGCCGTGTCGGAGGGCTCCGCCTTGCCACGCGTGCGTCGGGGTGGCAGCTCAGCAGCAGTCGTTGAATGGTGCTCCTTGAGTAGTCCGACGACACGACCGCCTGGCTGGGAGCCGTGTCCGTGCCGTGTGCCTCCTTTGCCAAGGCATCTGCCTCTTCATTGCCTGGGATTCCCACGTGGGCAGGTACCCAGTGCAAAGAGACGTCAGTACCACTGGCGCGGAGAGCGTGAAGCTTTGTCACCAGGAGGGCTGCACTGAAGCCAGCCCTCTCCGGGAGGCACACAGCCTGGAGAGCAGCTCGCGAGTCGCTGGCCACTGCGACCGGTACCCCAGGGGGCTCGGCTGCCAGCAGGTCTGCGGCCAGGTGGAGGCCCGCCATCTCAGCAGCGGTGGAGCTGGCCGAGAAGGGGAGTCGACAGGTCGATGCCCTGCCGAGCGCGGGGGCCACACAGGCCGCAGTGGCTGAGCCGCTGTCGGGGAGGACGGAGCCATCCGTGAAGACAAGCAGTCTCCCCGCCAGCTCTTCCTCCAGCTTGGAGGTAGCCACCTGGAGGAGTACGCAGCTGGACGATCGGCGCTTGCTGTGTCCTTCAAGCGAGGTGGTGATGACCAGGGGCCTCTCGTGTGGTGGCGGGAGTCTTGGTGCTGGGGGTACCTGGCCGACCACTGCCTGGTAAGTGTCGACGAGGCTCCCCATCCTGGAGGAGGGACGGCTCGCCAGGCGGGCGAGCAGGCGTTCTCCGTCAGGAGCGTGGGCCAGCCTGTCGATGTGCAGCAGGCCACGTTGCTGCAGCAGGAGGGACAGAGGCCACGCCCCCGCCTCTGCGAGCGTTGCTGCTATCTGAGAGGTCCGGGGCAGCCCCAGCACGCTCCTGATGAAGCCTCTGTGTAGCTGCTCCAGACGTCTCAGCCGGGTTGCTGACAGCGTGACGAGTGGCAGGGCGTAGAGCAGCCTGGAGGTGGCGGCTGCAGAATGCAGACGCAGCGCCCAGGATGTCGAGCATCCTCGCCCCCTCAAGAAGATGCGGCTCACTGCTTTCTGGACCCTATGGACCTGGGCCACGGCAGCCTTTACAGCGGGAGTCCAGGTCAGCAGGTGGTCGATCTGCAGTCCCAGGTACATGACTGTCTTCTGCCATGGTATCCTGGTGCCTCCTACGCTGAGACAGGCAGCGCTCCGTCGGGTGGCCGAACGAGGATGCACCAGGAGAGCCTTAGTCTTGGCAGAGGACACCGTGAGGCCCACGGAAGCCAGGTGGCCCACCGAGGCGTCCAGGGCCTCCTGGAGGCAGGTCCGGACTGCAGGAAGGCTGCGTCGTGGTCCGCTGGTCCACAGGGCGATGTCGTCCGCGTACACTGAGCAGTGCACTGGGAAGCGCCGGCCCTTTGGGATGGATGAGGGCAGGCGTGCCAGGGCCACGTTGAAAAGGAAGGGGCTCAGCACCGACCCCTGAGGCACGCCTGCCGTGACCGGTTGCGGGGAGCTCTGTGCGGTGCCCACGCGCACTCGGAACGAGCGACCGGTCAGGAAGGCACGCACGAATTGCTCCATGCGTCCCGACACTCCCAGTGCATCGAGGGCGTGTATCACCACCTGGTGGGGCAGGCCGTCGAAGGCACTCTGCACATCCAGGAGGACCAGCAGGGCTGCCTCACCTTCGCTCCTGGCCTGCTCCAGTGTCGACACGACGTCGCCGATGGAGTCAGCTGTGCAGCGGCGACTCCGGAAGCCAGTCTGCTGCTCCGGAAAGAACTCCAGCACCCTGGCTATCCACTGCAGGCGCACCAGGACCATGGTCTCCATGATCTTGCAGACCGCAGATGTAAGGGAGACAGGCCTGTAGGACGATGGAGCAGTGGCTGGCTTTCGTGCCTTCAGTATGGGCACGACTATGGCAGTGAGCCACGACTCAGGGAGCTGGCCGTTGTTCCAGACAGCGTTGAGGCAGTCCAGGAGCCGGGCCTTCTCAGCGTCCGCCAGGTTGCGGAGCATCTGGAAGGTTATCCCGTCTGCTCCCGGGGCGCTTCGCCGCCTGGAACGGTCGAGGGCCTTGGTCAGCTCATGGAGCTGGAAAGGCTCATTGCATAGGGCCGCCACGCACTCCATCGTCCAGTCCGGGTGGTGGGTGGTGTACATTGGTGCGGCTCTCACCATGCTGGCTGGATCAGGGGTCGGTACAGGTGGCCGGGTGGCAAAGTGGCTGGCCAGGAGGTCAGCCAGAGCCGTCTCTGTCATCCCCATAGATACAGCAACGGCCAGGATGGGTTGTCGGATGCTTGGGCCCTGCTGGAGTGCTCGTAGCAAACGCCACGCCGTTGAGCTGCTTGTGGCGGAGGAGATGGAGTTGCAGACTCCCGCCCAGCTCTGCCGACGGCGCTGGTTGGCGTGACGTCTGCATGCAGCATCCAGCCTCCGGTAGGTGGTCCAGTCTCCCTGGTCAGCCGTGCAGATGGCCCGGCGTTCTGCCCTCCTCCTTGCGGCCCAGAGGTTCAGCTGCCGGAGGTCAGGAACGGGACGTCCTGGCTGCACTCGTGACACTACTGTGGCGGCCGTGGCACTGTTCTTTATGTGGCTAAAGAAATCGCCATCCGCAGGATCGCCTGCGCAGCGTCTCCTGAAGTGGGCCCAGTTCACCGTGGAGCAGACCCTGCTCCGGGGGGTCCGGCCAGTGTCATGGCAGAGGATGACAGGGAAGTGGTCGGACCCCCATGTGTCAGGGCAGACTGTCCAGGTGTACGCACAGCGTTCAGTCGCAAGACTGAGGTCTATGGCCGTGCGCACACCTCGGCGAACGTAGGTTGCCTCTCCGCTGTTGAGGATCAGGAGGCCTGCGCGAAGGCAGATGTCCGCGATGGCACGGCCACGAGTACAGCAGCGTCGTCCTCCCCAGGCTGTGTGGTGGGCATTGACGTCTCCACACAGGAGGGAATCTTTCCCCAGGCGGCTTGCCAGCTGCAGGAGGCTGGTGGCATCCCAGGCGAGGCGGGGGCGGATGTATATGCTGGCCACGGTCGTGTCGCACGAGCCTATGCGAACAGTGACCGCGCAGCACTCCATCGCGCCCCCGGCCAGGTCATCCACAGGAACTGCAGCGTGGGGGATGCTCGTGCGCACGAACACGGCACATCGGGCTGCTCCCTGGTCGTGGCCGGCCGTCCGGCAGGGTGCCGCAGTGCACGTGTCGAGAGTGCAGGAGGTGGTGCTCAGGTGTTCCACGTAGCCTGGCAAGCGTAGGGTTCCTGCCGTCACGTACACCTCCTGCAGTGCGAGCACGTCGTACTCCTCCTGGAGGAGATGTAAGCACAGCTCCGCCTGCCGCCGCCGCAGTGAATTCGCGTTCCACTGCAGCACCCGTGGACGCCGACTGCTTCCTCGGTCTCTAGCCATGGTTGGCCTTGTTTCCCTGCAGTCCCCCAGCCTGGAGGCAGAGGGATTTCAGCGGGCTGCCCGCTGGGAGGAGCTCGCCCACCGCTCGGAGGGTGAGCTGCAGGGAGGCAATGATGGCGTCCCTGGGGTCAGCAGCAGGAGGAGTCGCCGGGGGCCGGGTCGCCTTGGCTGCTGGTTGGGCAGCGGGAGTGGCTGGCTGCCCGCCGGGGGCCGTGGAAGACTGGGGTGCCTGGGGGGCTGGTCTCCGGTGGCCAGCAGCAACTTGGGCGTAAGTGCTGACTGGTGTAGCCGTAGAGTTGCCCTCTCGCACCATTGTCCGGACTGCATGTCTGGACAGTGGCACTGAGGAGGTAGCCAGGATGGTGGCCACCTTGCGTTCCTCCTGCCATCTGGGGCAGGCAGGAGTACAGGCAGGGTGGTTTCCTCCGCAGTTGGTGCAGCGGGCCTGGCTGCTGCAGGGTTCTGCAGCCGGGTGCGTGCGGCTGCAGTTCTTGCAGCTGTTGGGCCATCTGCACGCGGCTGCTACGTGGCCAAGGCGTCCGCACTGCTGGCACTGGAGTGGACGAGGGCGGGCTGCCCGCACGGTGAAGCGAAGCCGGAAGATGCTGACACTCTCAGGAGGAAGAGGGCCGGCGAACCGGAGGACCACTGTGCTCTCCTGACGAGTGGCAGCCAGGACGGGGATGCTACTCTGGATTCCCTCCAGTAGCTCTGCATCGCTGTGGCTTCCATCAACTCCGTGGACAAACCCTGTGCTCCTCGTGCGGTCCGCGGGCAGGCGGGCAGCCACAGGGATGCCACGGAGCTCGGTGGTGGCCAGCAGCACCTCGAGGCAGCTTTGCATTGCTGCATCTGCGGCGACCACGTTTCGTTTGGCGTTCACACGCACCGCCGTCACTCCCTCGATGGTCGCTAGGGCACTGGCCAGTGCAAGGCGCGATTCCTTGGCAAAGGATCCGCCCTTCTCGGAGGGCCGGAACAGGGCCGTACCTGCCACGGCGGGATCTGCAGGCAGGGCCACGGTGGCTCTGTTGCGGCGGCGGGCAGCGCGGGACATCACCAGACGGAAGTCGTCAGGAACCTCTGGGGTGCTGCCTGCAGGTTCACTGGCTCCCGCCAGGTTGGTGGAGGCTTCAGGGTTCCGCTGTCTGGGGCCAGCCTGCTGTGGGGGGGTTGCTGGGGTCGCCGGTGGGGCGCCCTGCGACGAGCTGGAACTGGCCTGGGGGTTGCCAGCCGGTTGGGAGCGCTTGCCCTTGGCCGTTTTCTTCAGCTGCTTTTTAGTAGCCACATTAGTGGCTGGCCGCTGGTCCCTTTTCAGGAAGTCGGCGGCGATATGAGGCGGTGCCTTTCGGCGCGGCTCAGGCTGTTGTGGTTCTGCCGTCTTCTGGGAAGCAGCAACTCCCGGGGTGGTAGAAGCTGGCTTGCCAGGAGCAGCAGGTGGAGAGGTCTTTTTTGCAGTAGGGGTGCTGGCTGCAGGCCCCTCTGCACTGGTAGCCGCGGCCGGAACTAGTTCGGTAGCAGCAGGGGTGGATGATGGTGTCAGTGGCTTCCGCTTAGAGTTGGAGTGGGCCCCGAGGCCCTTTGACTCCTTGGGAAGTTCCTCCTCATCCTCGCTGTCTCGGCCGCGCTTCCGGGTGGTTGTTTCATCCATATCCTCCTCATCGGAGGTCACGGGGAGCTCTACCATGGTTGGCTCCATGGTATCCGAGGGCTGCAGTGCCAGCGGGAGGTGGTGTGGCCGCGGGGAGATGGTCTGCGGCCTCTCCCGAAGGAGCCGGAACGTCGGCGGCAGTGTCGGTCGTGCCGGATTGGCACTGGGTGGCCGCGGCCTGCTTGGCGATCCACTGGTCGACGATTTCCGCAGCCCTTGCCTGGGCGTCATAGCGTAGCTGAAGCTCCAGGCCCAAGGACTGCGGTAAAGGCGCCGTCGCACTGGCCGAGCGTCGGTGCCCCTTGCGGGGAGCTCGGGCGGAGGGGGACACGAAGTTCTCCATGGCGCGTGGGTACTTGCGGGCACAGGGACGGGCTATCGCTCGCCGCACGGGCACTGCACAAGCACGCGCACGTGGGGGAGGCTGGCGCTCGCGTGGAGCTCAAAAAAAACAAAAACAAACGTGGGCAGCACAGGGTGGAAGCGCAGTGTGCACCCGCGTAGCGCAAACACGTGGCGCACGAAGCGCCCGCACAGTGAGGGACACGTGGGACGCGCGAACGGGAAAAAAAAAACACTCGGGCGCATACGGGTCCAGCAGGCTGGGATTCTCCACACAAGCGGAGAAGGCCAAGCACAAGCTTGGAGATGGGGGGCCGTGGTCCTTGGTCCCGTGCAAGCCATGCACGGCACGTCGGGGACGTCGGGAAGCACGCGGTTCGTGCCGCACTCGCCGGAGCAAAGCGCACACACGTCCGCGCAGGTGGAGAAGTTGGACTCGACTCTGAACTATTGTCGACGCGGTCGGCGTTTTGCCCGCGTTCGCTCAAAATGCGTGCGGCGTTGGTGACTGTTGCCGGAGCCTCTGATATAAATAGGCACTTGGTGCCGCAGCTAAACGTCGCCTCCCTTCCCTCCCCTCCCCTCCCCCACGGCCTCTCGCGCGTCGGAAGAAGGCGCGTTTGCTCTACATATATGGTGATTGTAAAGGAGGAAAGAGACGCCTACATCTGGAGCCCTTAAGCGAGCACGGCGCAGAACGCGCGTTTGTTCGCCGTGCGTTCACTCCCCGTGAAAGCGCGCGTCCCTCGCGCCCTTTCACTCGCACACACAGCGTTCGGCGGCGCGCGGCGACGATTTCATCTCTGGTGTTGGCGCTGAGCCGTGCTCCCTCAAGGGCTGCAGAAGATAGCGCCAACCTTTCCCTTTCCCTCAAGAACCACTTATCATCATCATCATCATCTCCATTGACGTCATATGAAACCTCACAGCGACGGCGACGACGACGGCGACGCCAACGGCAGAAATCTGCTTTCGAGTGTCCATATAATTGCTATCGCAATAATATAATATAATAATAAGAATCGCAGTGACGCCAATAAAATAATAACTTTACGTTACCTACTTACGATTCTGTCTTCTCTCTCAACCCAGACCACCACCACCACACCATCACCACCACACCAACAACACCAACACCACGGAACCCCACTATGCTCTGCATTTACACGTGTCCCTCGCGCGGGGGCATGCGACGAATTTTTTTATTTGCGCTAAGTTACTTGCTTAGTCAAGGCGAGAAATTGCAGCATTAGTGAGGATTTCGCACTCGCCGTTGGAAACACGCGGAAACATACCGTTGCTTTTGCCAAAAGCAAATCAATGCCTTTTGGTGGTGAAACGAATATGGTGAAGCGTTCAAAACGGTAAGAGAGATTCGCTAACAATCAATGTGCAGTAGCGTTCACTTAACCCCAACCCCATTACCACAACACATGATAGTTATGTGTGTGTTACTTTCACTAAGTTCGTAGTTTCCTCTCTAAGCGCTAAGCTATATCAAATCGTGTATCCTTATTCAGTAGCAGTGAGCTCATCTTAACTGAAACGTGGTCACAAGGGACACCACTTACGATAAAGAATTGTTTGATTTGCCAAACTTCTATGTTTATCGCTGTGACCGCCAAGGGACCTGAGGTCGCAGTTCTTTTTCGTATAGCCAGGAGTTATCTTGTACAAAAGTCATCTTTGCTAC
The DNA here is from genome assembly GCF_013339745.2 of Dermacentor silvarum. Taxonomy (NCBI): domain Eukaryota; kingdom Metazoa; phylum Arthropoda; class Arachnida; order Ixodida; family Ixodidae; genus Dermacentor; species Dermacentor silvarum. The sequence goes on from NC_051159.1 coordinate 10,454,877, forward strand.
TCACCTTGACATAATTTGGCTCCTTCGCTCTTTGCCACAGTGCTAGGTGAATATTATCGGCCCCTGTAGTAACCTTCACTTTCGTGTAAAATTGAACCGCACTGGACGCCACATTACTAGACCACATCCTTACGGGTATATTCTTTTATTCGGTGGTTTTAACTCGAATGGTATTGTTTGGGGAAACGTTACTTCTAGAACATCAACTAACGCTGAGGCTACAAGCGTCATCGACCTATGTTTTAATCTTTCACAGCTCGTTTTTCAACCTGTGCGAGTATCGCCCTTCTGCGCCAACGTCTTAGACATTTTCCCAACTAATCACCCAGTAAGCTTGTTATCATGGACCTACCTTCATGCTATCAGCGATCACAAAGTTATTCGGAACCGCAATGCGCAAAGCATAGTAAAAAATCATCTACCAACATTTTAGGCTGGATTTAACGCACGATCCATTCGCGACAATTAGGTGCTGTTGAAAAGTAAATTATTGGAGTTCGTAAAGAAGTATATACCGAAAGTTACATTACGAGCAAATAGCAAGATCCCATGGCTAAACAATCGTGTCAAATAATTACAAAATTGGAAAGAAAGGCTTGGGGGGTTCGTGATACCACGCTACGTCTAAGCTCTAACGTATGGGGAAAATACTATACTGCTGAAAAAACATACTCGCGAAACAAGCTTTCTTTATTATTAATTTACCAAAAATGCTCAAAGACAACACATAGAAATTCTGGGAAACAATAAATCCTCTTAGATGCACGTCATAACACTTGTTCAAGATTCGGGTGATATTATGAGTGACACTCGCTGTGCTTATGTTTTCAAGAACGCTTTATGGTGATTTTTTGCTAACGACACCGCCACTCCTCAGCTTGACTGCCTAACAACACTGCATTAGTGTCGGTAGTTATACGTTCTGTGTCGATAATATTGCAATTTAATTAGAAATCTTGAAGTTTCGTCCTTAGCTTGCACTGACGTTATCAACTCGATATTTAAAAAGATACGAACCATACTTCTGCTGCATTTCTGTTTATCATGTTCTAAGAGTCGCTTTCAACAGGCTGCATGCCTCGTGACTGGAAGATGGGAAAAGGCATTCCCATCTTAAAGAAAGGCAACCCAGTGGGCATGGAGGCACGGCCAGGAGCAGTATGCTTCAGTTCCCACGCTTCTGCCTTTTACAGGCTTACCTGGCTTCTTTTCTGCTGCTGCAAGCGTCGTCGGTTCAAGCCTCGCCATGTTCCGCACGTGCATGGTCGTTCCCGTCCCGCAACTGCAGTTACCAACTGCCTGACTTTCAGCCGCAAAGGAAATCAGGCCCGGATGGAAGCGCTATCGTCCCATCCTTCTGCGCATGGTCTTCTTGCACGATGACGTCAAAGCCAGGAACGGACTTAAATGGATGGCGGTGCAACCAAGGTCGATCCAAATAGGTCGCGAAGCTTCGGGCGAAAAGCGGTTCCGAACCAATTGTCAACGACACACCGACATCAGCAAGGGTGGTTAGGGGAGCAACGATTGAAGCGCGACTATGTTTGGAGAGAGTAAACACTGGGAAGGAAACAAAAGCGTTTTTAAATTAAAGCGAGACGCAGTTAAATTCATTCAACGAAAATAAAATTCCTAATTCATTTTATATATGCATGGCGAGAAAAGATACAACTGTATTTTACTAGATCATTATCAATATATACCTTTTTTCAGGGCCCACCGTGAGAGCGCCCATCGATAGCGGCGGGCATTGACGCCGCTATCACTTGCAATGCCATGCAACTCTTGGAGTGCGTGGAAAGGCGCGCTCGTCAAGTTCACCTGTTACAATACCCTCATATGTGTTGTGTTGCATGTCGACGTTTGTCTGAATTAGGTGACGCGGGTAGTTTTATTGTTTCTTAACCTGTGCAGTCAAAAGTAGTGAGTTGCGACCGTCAGATACTTGTTTACTTTAGTTGTTTTCTTCAACAGCACTGGCCGACGGGCTTGGCGTCCGACGAAAGGACGAGCATTCTACGCAATCCACGCCCAAAGCGTTCGTCGGCCTCCAAAGAAACTATGTTCTGTGCAGCGATGCGATTTGGACACCCGTACGGCTGATCTTTTCCGGCATCGCTTTTCGCGCTGAAAACTCGGAACGGCCATTAAGTCGAATGGCGGGGCATTTGAATATACAGCTGTAATGGCAGGCCTCCGAAAACAAATTTCGCGCCTATGAGAACAAAGTGACGTCACTTCTGTTTTTGACGGATATGACGTCTGTTACGATGCTTTCGGGCGGTGGCAACGCCGCTTCAGTAGTGAACGACACGGTCGCACCATGCCGAAGACATCGGGTTTATTCACGCTCGTGAATATAAAGGAAAGTCAAGGGGAGAGGGAAGGCGTGATAGAAATCAAGAAAAGATTGCGCACATGCGTACTAGAGAGAATAGCTTGGTCGTCAAGTTCAGGGGTTACAGCAACGTCAAATTATTTTTTTTCTGCCGGAAGTGTTCCCTCCTCACACAGATGGCACTAAGCCCCATGAACTGCCGGTAAGCAACCATGTTTTGAACGTATGGGCTTCTATGGAAGCTTCGATACCAGGTATATTTACCTTGGTGCAACGGTCTCTTCAGTGGGCACGGAGGCCCGGCCAGGAGCAGTATGCTTCAGTTCGCACGCTTCTGCCTTTTACAGGTGTGTAAGCCATACTCTTTGTATGCTAAGAAAAATGATAATCGTTGTTTGGTCCTGCTTCCGTGCCCGGAAGTGCTTGCTGACATTGCCTGTGATTGCTTTTCGATGCTTTTTTTGTTACTTCGTTCTGGTGATGTGGAAGCTAATCCGGGCCCTAACAGACGAACTAAAGCCTTGCTCGATATGGATTCATTGCCTGATGATCCCTCCGAAAAGATGACGGTCATATTTACCCTCATTAAAGACCTTCATACGCACTCAACTCATTCCGCCAAGGTCCAGAACGAGTTGGCAACTGATGTTAAAGATATGAGGACGAGCCAAAAGAAAATCGAAGATCAAGTTACATCAATACAGCAGAGGCTTGATGAACTTGAAACAAAAAGAAATCGAGTCAGCTCCTAGAACGTGCTGTTGATCACGTAGAGGACTAAATCAAGTCGGTTGACACCCATCTTGGCCCTTTAGAATCCCGTCTGAACGATCAAGAGGACCGTTCCCGGCGCAACAACATAATTCTTCGAGGCATTCCAGATTCTCAAGAATCGTGGGAACAATCCGAGTTCAAGATAAGGGCCATTTTAACAGGTGCGCATGACGCCCTGTCAGACAACGTGATCGAACGCGCACATCGCTTAGGATCATATTCGCAAAACAAATGCCGCCCTATGATCGTCAAATTTTCTGATCTCAAATCAAAAGAAAAAGTGCTTTCTGCAAGAGCAATACTGAAAGAGAAAAATATAAGCATTAGCGAAGAATTTTGTGTAGCCGCACGTGAAGTGAGGCGAAAACTATTCCAGTTTGCTGAAGATCAACCTGGCGCACCCGCCTACCAAGTGCGTTACAAAAAGTTAATTATAAATAAGAAACAATATGGGGGGGGGGGGGGGGGAGGTCTACGACCCGATACGTCAATGTGTCCAAGAAAACGAGTCGTCACGAACACGCAGAGCTGCTGACAATACAGAGCATGCGCCTGGGCGCGCACCTGTCACCGGGCAGTCGACGTCCACTGCTCGCTCTGCGAGATAGGAACGCGACAGGGTCAGCAAACGCAACCTATCGAATACCTCATTTCTTTTTACTAACATCCGAAGCATTATCACAAAGGCGTTGCACTGGAATCGGCCATTGACAATTCTGAAGAATGCACAGTCCATTCTGGTGTACCCCAGGGCTCAGTCTTCGGCCCTCTTCTTTTCCTCATTTATATTAACGATTTACCATCTTGCATTTCCTCATTCGTTCATTTGTTTGCCGATGACTGCGTAATTTTCCGAGAAATAACAGGTCCAAACGACGCCGCTCTTCTTCAAGCTGACATCAACGCCGTCTTTGAGTGGTGTAACACCTACCTGGCTTATGGAACTAAACACTAAAAAATGCAAATTCATGCGAGTGTCTAGAAAGATTACTAGTTTACCTATTTTTCACTTAAATTGTATACTACTCGACACCGTATCTTCATATAAGTACCTCGGAGTTCACATCAGTAGCAATCTAACATGGGATACTCACATCTCTCATGTTGTCTGCGACGCTAATCGCATGCACGGATATCTTCGTCGCAACATTGCAAAGTCGCCTTCGTCTCTCAAGCTAATGCTACATAAAACACTCATTCGTCCTAAGTTAGAATATGCCGCTTCGGTTTGGGATCCGCATCATAATAATTTGGTACATTCGCTAGAAATGGTGCAAAATAATGCGGTCCGTTTTATGCTCTCTAATTACAATCGAATCTCGAGCATCACGGTAATGAAAGCTAACCTTAAACTACCTACGCTTGCTTCTCGGCGTGCGATGCTTCGCTTAAGCCTTTTTCACAAACTGTATCATCATCCTTACCTGCGCGATTTACTAATACTTCCTCCCCATTACGTTTCGCACCGTCTGGATCATGCTCATAAAGTTGGCATTCCGTTGTGTAGAACAGAATCATTCATACAGTCATATATACCACGCACATTAAATTATTGGAATTGCCTTCCCAAATTGGTAGTAACAATCTCAGATCATGAAGAATTTGGGACTTCATTAACGAATGCATTGTAACATCTTGTTGTATTTTGCCTGCTTATAGCAACTATTGTATAATTAGAAACACTGGACTGCTTCTTTGTATTTATAGTATTTTTTGTAACATGTATTCTGCCTCTTCATAACTATTATCGCATAACTAGAAACATTGTGCTGCTTCTTGTAGTTAAAATTTTGTTGTTTTTCTGTATTTTATACCACTTCCCTCTGTAATGTCTGTTCACCATGAGGGTATCATAAATAAATAAATAAATAAATAAATAAATAAATAAATAAATAAATAAATAAATAAATAAAATAAACGGGAACCGACCACAACATTATCGCCCGATCTTCTTACTAAGTCTTCCATACAAAATTAAAACTACGTCATTCACTCACTCAAAATGAATCAATTGGAAGCCCAACCATTTCTTCCACCCATTAATTAAAATTAAATCATCGGGTTTTACGTGCCAAAACCACGATCTGATTATGAGGCACGCCGTAGTGGGGGACTCCGTAAATTTGGACCACCTGGGGTTCTTTAACGTGCACCTAAATCTAAGTACACGGGTGTTTTCGCATTTCGCCCCCATAGAAAATTTCTGCCACCCGTAAAAACATGAATTTTATAAGGGCCTTCCTTTCGCAACCCAACTAGCTCCATTTCTTCACAACCTGCATGTAAACATTGACTGTTTTTAACAAACTTATGCTACGAGAACTGAAATTTGGGCGAATTTGTAAGAATTCATGGCTTGACCTAAGCGCGAAAACACTTGGACACAACAAGGAAGGCCACAATGAACAAGCACTACTTCAAACTAAAGCAAGTTAAGGTTATCCGAAAAACACGCCCATTTATCAGTCGACAGAGATGAAAAGCGAAGTACATCATTGCGCAAGCTCCCTCCAAACCACCTCAAATGTTTAAGAAAGTTGTAAGATATTTAATGGTGACGTTGCTATGTTCATAAAAACACAAACAACCAAAAGCTCTGAGAGCGTAAGACGTAGAAACAAACTCATGACTCAGGCCTTTATCGTGGGGGGACTGATAGTGTTGGATTTGCAGCAAAAAAAAAAAAAAACGATTTGTCGAAATATGCTATTTCACATGTGTGAAATAGCATAGTGTGAAGATTTTTAGAGCGCTAGCTGTCACACGTGGAACCATTTTTTTTAATTGTAGAAAGCAGTGTGTCGGAACTGGAACGAAAACAAAAACGAAAAACTAAAAAGAACGACATTTTTACCGAACGAAAACGTAACCAAAACGTTATTATTATTTTGTCCCAGAATGAAACTGAAATATATGTGATCAGGTTTTCGGTTCAAGGGAAATGTCGGCAATCGACAAAAACCGACGTCAGGGAACGTGAGAATCAGCGCGTATCTCAGGCAGGGATAGTGTGAGCGACAGCCGGTCGAGTACTCCACTAATATAAGCCTGCCGCTCGCTGCACTACAAGGTCGGCATTGTAGCGGAAAACCCAGGGTTTGCGCGCTGAAGAGGTTATCGTTTCGTTTTCTACGGGTACAACGCTTTGTTACCGAAGCTTTATCGTTCGTTTAATGTTCCTTTAAGTTCGTTTCATCGGAACAGCGGTCTCGCATTTCGGTGAGTACACTCGATGACGTGCTGCTTCTGAGATCATGATCACTGCCTTGACCGATCCACTGAGCATGCTCTCAGAATTCATAATTCATAATAACCCTCACTGAGGACGAGACTAGTGCAAGCCTCGTCGTCAGCTGTATCACATTTACGCTACCGTATCAAAACACTCGCCCAACGGTTACAGCGCGCATGGACAAATAAATTGAGAGAAGAATATTAGAGAAATATATTGAGAAACACATATACTGAGAATGCTATTCTCAATATATGGAGAAAAATAAATACTATGTGTTGTGTTCGTATCGCGATAGGCTACACGTGTCGCAGTTGTCAAGTTGCAGTGATAAATCAATGGTCGCCACTGCGCATGTGTATAACCTGGAGCTACTGGTATATATGGGCGTGTGCCCTACGTTACTGTGTTCTTTGTGCTGTTTTGTTGCTGCCCGTTGGCATGCCTGAATAAAGGATTCGCAAAGCATGCCCCGGCTCTGAAGTTACAACACTATGTTTTTATCGTTAATTTGCGTGAAACTTTTTGCATGCCAACCAAAACTGTTATGAATTTTTTTTTTCGTTCCGGAGCAGAACCGGAAGGGAGCTTTTTACAGCGTAAGCTGTTATGAGCTCATTCCAATAGCCGTTTCGGGTCACGATGATGCCGCCGCCGGTGGCTCCTGCCGCATAACCGCTATCGCCGGAAACGCAAAAAAGTACCCGATTTCCGCTGGAGTTCAAACCCGCGCTCGCTGCGTGGGAGCCGGATACTCTACCACTGAGTCACGCAAGCGCTTGCTAAAGGGCAGCGGAAACATGCCTTAAAATGCTCGCAAGCACGCAGCGGGGGAGACGACTCGAGCCTCCGCCAGTATGGTGGCGCCATCTAGGTTTGATGCCTGCAAACGCAGTGTCCTCAGGCACAGACGACGATATGCAAATAGGTGACCCCTAAAAGTGCAAGGGATTCTGGGATGCGCCGTGTCCTAGCTGTTTCCGGTTCGAGTCAGCGCAGCCGCCTCCACCGCTTCGCCGTTGAAGCTCATTGAAGCGCTTAATTGCAGTCCGGTTTTGTCACACACGAAGATTACCCGGTTGCAGGCGCCTAGAAAAACCATCGTCGGCTGTTCAAATTCAAGCGTTAAAGTTAAACGCATGGAACTACTGCCTTGCAGCATCCCTTGCTGAGTCAGCTGTGCACAAGCATCAGAGGCATGGTTGCAACTTCCAAACCGCAACAAGGCAGAGACCATCAGTGAACAAAAAGAAAATGAACGTATACGGTGCCACTTATCAGGCGATGAGCTGTGTAAGGGCCGACAAGGAATGATTCCTCAAGATTTTTCTTTCTTTAACATTGACTCAAACAACCAGAAATATTTCAGTACTGGCATGCACATATAGTGGTATTATGAAACCTAGTTTTACGGCGCAAATATAAACGGGACACAGCGAGATAACCCGCCATGGTTGCTTATAGTGGCTATGGTGCTGGGCTCTTAAGCACGAGGTCGCGGAACGGAATCCCGGCCACGGCGGCCGCATTTAGGTGGGGGCGAAATGCGAAAACACCCGTGTACTTAGATTTAGGTGAACATTAAAGAAGCCCAGGTGGTCGAAATTATTCCGGAATCCCCCCCCCCCCCCCGCACACACACTATACGTGCCTCATAACCAAATCATTGTTTCGACACGTAAGACCCCATAATTTACTTTATTTACCAGCGAGATACATAATACTCGTAACCAACTAGCCCAAAATGGTTCGTTGAAAGCAGATAGAGCGAATGCGCAGCCGTAATATATCAGCGATACGGCCATTCCCACAACTACTTGACAAAAAAGCGAAGACTAACTATACGTACTAATTCAATTGAACCTTGAGCTTCGACCAAGAAATGCCGGTGAGCACGGAGTGTAGACGCGCCGAGGGCTGATAGCTTCGTGTGCGCTGTGTTCTCGCAGCTTAGATCACGTTGACTCGAGAGACTGCACGAAGGGGAATTCGCTCGCTGCTGCTGCCACTCTTCATCACGCGAGCGTCCTGACCGCGAGTGTCCGCGGTCATCGAGTGAGATATGTTCATGTTTGCCTGTTCGCACATCACACCATGCTTGTTCATTTAGTTAATAAGCGAAGTTCTACAGCAGTTTAGTCAGCTAACAAAATGGCTAACCCTACTTCGTACAGCTGTCTCAAACATTGGCTACCGCAATCATGCTTTACCTGTCAGGGCTAAACTGTGACTTATTTACTCGTGTTTTCTTTCTAGGTGGCAGGTAGTGTACAGTTTTAATGTATTAGTGTTTAAAATTCAAGCAGCGAACACCTACCACTCAACACGTGGGCCGCGTTTTCAAAAACATCTCTTACGATGTAATTGTTAGTAAGAGCTAATTCCAACCAATCAATTCCATCCAGCAAAAAGCGCTTAAGATTGAAAAGATTTGTGAATTCGGCCCCTGCTGCGCCGCGAAAGGAATGCACATGGAATGGGACAGGTTTAGCACACAACTGGCTTCATTATATATATTGCACTGCCGCTGAAAGAAAAAAATAATGAAGACGAAAAACAGCATACCTCCTCTCGCGGTCGTACAAGTGGTGACGGTGCAAGCATGAAGAAATGCAGGCTGGTGTTACTTACGTCACAGACGCCGTTTGCTTGTAGAGAGGTGTCGGATGTGAAATATTATTTCGCGCACCGCTTACAGAAACTTGTTTATTGACAATTTCTTCATTCAGCTAGATAATGTCGTGCACGGGCTCCGCATAGGCTTCAGCCACCTAAGAACAATTATGAGAAATTAAAAATAAATTCGTTAATTAAATACATGAGTACACCAATTACTCTTTATTTAGAGACTAGCAATCTGGACACTCCTCTGGTGGCATTAGGGTCATCACCAGCTGTGTATGGAGACTTCCGAATCACTCAGAGAACTTCAAGGCGCATTGGTAATAATATCAAGGTGTAAAGAACCTAACTTTTTTTTACTGAGAGATAATTGATTATATGTTGCATGGAAGTAGCTATTGCTTGTTACTTTTTAATATAAGGGAGATATTCTTTTCACTTCGATTTTGTTGGTAATGTCCATAAGCTTCTTATCCGCAGTAAACACGGAAGAAAATTGTGTATTTATTCAGAGCCTGCGCAATACATTATTGATACTGACAATTCCCCGTATTTTCAAAGACCGCAGTGGACAAACCCTTCATGGTTTCACAATATACAACAGCCGATAGTCTGCAAAAACCACAACCTATGCTAATTGTCCAAAACATGGAATTGGATGTTAGGGGTTAAGATAAATTGCACAGCACTAAAATTGCTACGAGTTTGCTACAAAACGCAAGAGGTGCAAGAGCAAGCCAGAGTGGGAGTTACGTCCGGCAGGCGCATTGGCACTGTCTTCTTATGATATGCTTATGTACATACATGCGGCTTTTCTGTAAGTGCTCAGTCTAGTCTTCGCATCTGTCCTGCCTCCCTTCTAAGTTTTAATGCTAATTTTAAGGAATTTAGTGAGATGAAGGCAGAGAGAAGCAACAAGAAGATCCGTTCGTGTCCAGGTTATATAGCGGTGCACATAACGATGGCAAAGCAGGTGCCGAACAATATGGCGACCTTTCACCATAATCCCGTCAACAAAACACTTATCCTGGTGACAGCCTTCATTTCACCTCTTTAATTTGTCTCTGAAGCAAGATGTTACCGGATATTAGGGCATAAAGTAGCGCTCGTGAAGCGAATTGTAATTATATGCGCGATATAAAAACTGATATTGTTTGGGTAATGGTTTCATCATTCACGTAAACAACAAAGCCGGCAACCCCTTTTATATCGGACTGAGATAAAAAGTGGTGCTGCCGCAAGAGAAAGAGACGGACAGGCAGTGACATGCAAAATGACAGGCAGTTCCAAAAAACAAACAAAATTGGAGCTGTTGTTTGAGCAGCTTTTCCAGAGGGACGTTATTAAAATTCCTTGCGTAGCGATCTTATGATCAAGGCAAACATTTGAGTTTATAGCAATCTTTTATTGTCTGGCTTATTGTTCCCTCTAAAATAAACACCCTCGCAATTTTCTTTTAATATTACGCGTAAGCAGAGAACGAATAGAGTTCTGCGTCGGTATTGACACAGCGTTAGCTAGGATATTGTTCTCCAAAGAGGGTCAGTGATATTACAATGGTGTCGTGGACTTTGCGATACCATGCGCACATCGACGAAGGACACGGTAGGCTATGGAGGACATATAAAAAAAATCAAAACACCATAGCAATGTCGGTGTACCTTCCCTACAGAATGAGATATTCGCGGGGGCTTTTGTTTACACTCAACTCCTCGGTGTGGTGTTGTGTTCCTGCTTCCTCACGCGGTGATTCTTTTTTTCCTTGCCAGTCGCACTGTATACCTGGCTTGTGATTCCTACCACGAATCCTGATATTTAAAATAAAACCTGGCGTTGTTAAGAGGTACCGCCATTACGGAGCCTCGCTCTCTCAGTTGTACTTGTTGGCGGCTTCTGTGTACAGCTCGGGATCGACCGTTACACCTTGCAGTGCTCGCAGCTCTGCTCTCTACTCAGTTCTTTCATCTCGATTCCATCTGTCCCCTTACCTAACGGAAATGAACTGGCGCGAAGGCTGGCACCCAAAAGGTAGTAAACGTGCTTCCGCTGCGTCAGTTCTCAGCTATTGCTTAGGCTCCTAGTTAGAAGAGGCACAAAAAAAAAAGTTTATGAGAAGGGAACGTAGCATGCCGCTTGATTTCATTACTCAACGCCTGAGAGAGAAAACAGGGATTCTAGGGAAGTCATTTAGTGGTGCGGAATTCGCTGGCCGAGGAAGCAGGGAATTGCGGAGCTTCCCACCATCCTGACAATGCGCATAAGAAAAAAGTTCCGCGCCAACCATAACATAGAACGCTCACTCCGCGTGATAATAAATGTGGTCATAATTAGACAGAAGCGATGGTCTGCTTTACAAAGTGGTGGAGTACCGGCACGTTTTTGATTTCCTGCGGGGCGTGTTTTTACCTTTGAAGCATTCGTTATTATAAACATTGTAAACGCCAAGTTTTTATATTATTTATAAGTAGCTTACAGTAGAGCACTGCACGGGCTCGGACTTACCCGAAAGCCCGGGCCCGGCCCGGCCCGTGGGCCGGGCCGGGTAGGGCAGTTTTTTTTTTACGGGCTCGGGTCGGGCACGGGTACGTCATGTGCTTTTTGACCCGGGCCCGGGCCGGGCTCGGGTATTTATACGCGGGCCCGGGCTGGGCTCGGAATTTCCGGTGGTGTGCATTTAACGTGCAGCGAGCTATCCTCGCGCGTCTCGACTCTGAAAAACCTGTTGCTCCGGCGCAGCTGAAAGCTATAGCAGTGCAACTCCTGTGTACTTCCCTTTTCTTCTTCCGTCGAATTTTGCGCTGTTTGAACAGAATGTAAAAGTTCAGAAAGACCGAAGTCGCCCTCAAACCAAAGGATGACATTGTATTTCTTACCTAAATCAATGTAATTAATGCTTTCAGCGTGGTACAAGCGCATTCGCGACTTGATTATTCAAAGGCGAATTGGTAAAACGATGACTGGTAAGATAAGATAATTCGTCACGAGGCTGAAATTTGGCACTGCGTCCATCTATGATTGCACGGATGTTATCAACCGGCCGCCTAGCAGCAGCGCATCACGCTGCATCATGGAGGAACGAAAAGCTTTCTTTCTCCATTTACTCCATCCATGCGCAGCTGCGCTCACGACCGGTCGTGGCTGCGCTTCGGCTATAGTGTACTAGAATACGGTTGAGTGGGACGAGCGGCTGGTGCGGCGCATGCTTTGCAGGGAGGCGCCCGACGTGGAAAAATACTGTGCCGGCGCTGCGATAGAAGTAGATTGGGCCGCATCAAGGTCGCGCCGTTATAATCTGCTGGCGATACTGCTCGGCAGGGTCATTCCTACTACTTCGTGCGCTGGTATTTTGCGTTCAGACCGCTCAAATAGTGTTCATAATTGCATATGACATGTATTTATGCCTTTAGAATAAATTCCTTTCATTCTCTTTTTTATTTTATTTTTGTTTAATGCCGCTCGGGGATCTTTTTCGGTCTCGGTCTGGGTTCGGGCCGGTTTCGAGCCGGGCTTGGGCCGGGATCGGGCCTAAGGTAAAGGGTGGCGGGCCGGGCCGCGCGGGTAACGAAGATTATTTCCGGGCCCGGCCCGGGCCGGGCTCGGGTCTCCCCATAAAACTTTTGGTCGGGCTCGGGCGGGCAGCCCAACGTAAAAACGGGCCCGGGCCGGGCCCGGGCTGAAAAAATCGGCCCGTGTAATGCTCTACCTTACAGAGCCTTAGTGGGCATTGTGTAAGTGGGCAGTACAGTAAATGCATACATAATGATAAAGCGCGTAAGTTTGGACATCTTGGCATTCTATGACTTTTACGTTTTTAGCGCAAGAAAAGGGACGAGAGACAGTGGTACGACGCGGACACAGTGACGCGGACATAGCGCTGAGTCCGCGTCGTACCTCTGTCTCTCGTCCCTTTTCGTGCGCTAAAAACGTAAAAGTCATAAAGATAAAGATACATTAACACCTTAACAAAGTAAACCATCGATTAGTGCAGAGAGATGCTAATGAACTCAAGGTCTTAACAAGGTACACTATAAAGCAAGGAGTAACAGTAGCATTCAAAATTCAAAAAGAAAAATGGAAAACGCCATAACGAACAAAAAAGCAATCTCAACTCAACAGCAGCAGTGCTACGGAGAATAAAGAGAATTGACAAAAAACTGAGGTTAGCGTAAAAAAGAAAAAAAAAAGACGCAGAAAAAAGACGAACTGTACTATAGGAAAGGAGAATGGGGAAAGTGGCAAATGCAAAACATCAGGTTTTGGAGCATAGATATATTTTTACAGCGTAAGCTGTTATGGGCTGATTCCAATAGCCGTTTCGGTTCGCGATGGTGTCCGCCGCCGCCGGTGCTCGGTGACCGTAACCGCTATCGCCGGAAATGCGAAAAAAAAGCACCCGGTTCCCGCCGGCATCGAACCCGGGCCCGCTGCACGGGACTCATATACTCTACCACTGAACCGCGGAAGCGCTTGCTATCAGATAGCAGAAAAACGCATTATAAACGTGCCCTAGGCAGACGCGCAGGCGCAGACGACGAGATGCGATTCAGACGAGGCGCGCAATGAACAAGATCCCAAGCCTCCGCCAGTATGGTGGCTCCATCTAGTTAACGCGCCTGCAAACGTAGAGCTACGTGCGCGGCTACAACCAGGCATCATCAGCCTCAGCAGATGGCTGCGCAGAGAGCATTACAAACCGCAGCTCACCGTCGACGCCGCGCGGACAGTTCAGATCATTCTCGTCAAAACGAGGCGAACAGACTTTGCCGTGAAGACCCTGTTGTGCGTGTTGCCGAAATTGGAGCTACTCTTGAGCCGCTCCACCAGCTTATGCTGCGACTGTGCTGCGTGTGCCGCGCAGGCGTGTGGGGTTTTAAAGATTATTGCAAAACTTCGCGTGATCTCGCTCTGATACAAGGTTGGCCGGAAGGTCATTCACAAATGAATAGCTCGCTAAGAGCTATAAGTTAAATGCGCCAGTATCACCGTACACGCGCGCTAAGCTACAGTTGTCATGCACTCTGCGTGAAATTCGATGAGCCCGATTAGGGCGTACAGAGAATGTCATACTGGTGCGAATGAACTTGTGGAATGTTGATAAACGAGCAATGTCACGACGAATAAATTATGGCTCAAGTGAAACTTATTGTTTAATTTGCGTTATGCTGGATGGGTATCTGTAATTATGAACAATGAATCTACTGGCTCTGTTCTGAATAGCACGTTGATAAAATATTGGTGAAACGGTAACCAAATCGTGGAGGCGAACTCAAGTTGAGGACGAATTAAAGCAAGATAAGCCAGTTTACGTATACTGGAGAAAGGAATTATGTAGATTACGGCATAGATATCCTAATGACCTTGATGCTTAGCACAGATGGAAGTAATATGTCCTGAACAAGAATGATTCAGGGTAAGGTTTGTGCCTAGGTACTTGTACTCCGTAGTACGTTTCAGTGTTGTTGCCAATGTTGTATATGCCGCTAGATTTATGAAGATTAAGGCTAAATGCGATTTGTTTGCCCTTGGAAATGTTTAAAGTCATTAAATAGGTCTTACACCACTCACCAATACCTTCAATGGCCTGTTGACGGGCGAGATGGTTGTAAAATGGAGGGTAAATAATACTTTCACAGCAAGCTTGCGCATAGAAATGGATATGTTGTGAGTCAAGTCATTAATGTAGATGATACAAAGTGACGGGCCTTGACCGTTTCTTTGCGGTACTCCAGAGCAAACGTAACAAAGTGATGAAGAATAATGGTTTACCAAAGCAAATTGTTGCTCATTAGTTAGAAAATTACAAGGCTATGATTACGTAAGCGAATCTAGTATTAGCGATGATAGTTTTGAAATCAAGTAGCAGTGAGCTACACGATCATAGGCCTTAGCAAAGTCAAGAAAGGTACGATACGGTTCATGTTAGAATGCAGGTCAGCAGTAAATTCAGAGTTAGTCTCGCAAGAAAAACCTTTTCGGAACCCATGCCGATTAAAAAAAGAAACTGTTAGACTCTAGATGAGTGTATATATGAGAATCAATGATATGCTCAAGCATTTTGCAACGAATGCATGTCAATACATGCATTTCAGAGTTTTCTAATTGTGTGAAATGAACATGACGCGATGCCCGGAAGGGGAAAGCAGCAGACAATGGAGGAATGTAATTAACAATGAGAGAGAATTACGTCACTGATAGAGCCTTGGCAAGAGAAGTCTCCGTGGAGCCGTTTCCTTCGCTTTCACGCTCGCAGTATTCGTCCAACACGCGAACTCCAAAACTCAGCATATTGGTCGAAAATGTTTGGTTCTTGGTAGGTTTTATACGATGTGCATTTCTTGGGCTGCCCTGCCATAGCTGTGCCTGCAGAACGGGAACCGTGAAGCCTACTGCGTGCTCTGACCTGAGGATCACGTAGTGGGCCAACACGTTTGGCTTGAATCGTGTTGCGCAATGTTCTCGCCTAATGGTTTTCTTCTTTCATGGCAGCGGAAAAAATTTCTGCCAGCATCTTTTCGTTTATGCACCTGGATGCGAATAGGAAATATTGGAAGAAGGAAATACTTAGGTGAGAAAAAACTGCTTGCCGTGAATGGGATGATGCAGAGAATACTGACCCTAAGGAAATGACAAGCGCCACTTAATTCATTCCGGCACATTTCGGGGCGCAGTGCAGCATCGAAAGGAATGGTGAACGGTTCCATTGGTTTTAGATAAGCTACACCCGCAGATCCTACCAATAGGAAAATGGACTCTTGAAACAGTGTTCTCACAGACGTGGACGCCCATTCGACTTCTTGCACCCAAATGGACTACGACAGTGATCAAATGGGGTCCGAAAGGCAGGAAGGCTCAGAAGAGCAAATTACCTGCTGTCGAAAGTTTATAGCAACGAGAAGTAACCCCAATTTACAACGAACAGTCTGTGCAGTCTCAGTGGGTATACTCACAACTATCAAAGTGACGTGTACGCGAAAAAATATGCCGCACAAAATTGAATTTTTTTCTGAATAGCCATAGACTGCCCCGTTCCCGTCACAGTCCGCAAAAATGAACAAATTCTGAGATCATATGAGCCTCAAAAATCGCGGCAGAACCCATCTCACGGTGACTGTTAAGGGCAATGCGTGAGCATTGAATCAATATAGCGAAACAACGCATTCCCACCGTCGAACCAAGCACGACAGGCGTGTACTCCCTCGGCACTCCTTTATAGCGCTTCACTATTAGAGTTCCTATATATGACTTTCGCAGAGAGCCATCCCTGCGGGAGAGTCTATATACAGTAACTCTATTCCCTATGAACACTCGGTGCCATCTAGCGTCGAGTAGCCTGCGCATGGCGTCCAAACACATGGAGCGATGGAGCATGCGAACACTGTGAAACGCGCCATGCCGCGCTCGTCCCACGCGGATCTTTCTGTACAAGTTGCGCCATCAAGTGGATGTTCGCACGTGGCCTCAGAAACCAGAAGCGCGGCCGCTGGATAACAAAAAAAAAAAAAGGTGCGGCCTGCTGCGTCGCGTCGCCGTCAATGGGCGAGCGCGTCTCGGCTTAGTTGACAGTTGCGGCCGCTGTTTTAGGGGCGAAGCTCCTTATAGCGGCACCCGTTCGTCCCCGTCGTAGTAGGTAGCCACGTCTAGTTTTATGAATTGCTCAATAGATGGCGTTGTGTGTCCGTATATGTATGTATACCCATAAATACATATATATGTATACGTATAGTATAACCGGAAGCCGACTTCCGCTTACGGTTCCACTTCCGGTTCCGCTTCCGGTTCCGCTTCCGGAAGCCAGCTTCCGGCGTTTTATGAAAAAAAAAGTGGTCGCAGTTTCACCTGAAAGGCGAAGCATCAATTGCGATAGCAAACTTGTAGAGAGCTATACGGAGTAATGATATTAGCTTTATCAGCTGTATAAACTTGGACATGCAGCAGCATCGGCAACACGCAGAACTGTTGTCGACGCCATCGGCGTTTTGCCCGCGTTCGCTCAAAATGCGTGCGGCGTTGGTGACTGTTGCCGGAGCCTGTGATATAAATAGGCACTTGGTGCCGCAGCTAAACGTCGCCTCCCTTCCCTCCCCCTCCCCCACGGCTTCTCGCGCGTCGGAAGAAGGTGCGTTTGCTCTACATATATGGTGATTGTAAAGGAGAAAAGAGACGCCTACTTCTGCAGCCCTTAAGCGAGCACGGCGCGGAACGCGCGTTTGTTCTCCGCCGTGCGTTCACTCCTCGTGAAAGACGCGCCCCTCGCGCCCTTTCACTCGCACATACAGCGTTCGGCGCGCGGCGACGATTTCTTCTCCAAATGACGTCATACGGAACCTCACGGCGACGGCGACGGCGACGGCTACGGCGACGGCGACGCCGACGGCAGAAATCTGCTTTTGAGTGTCCATATAATTGCTATCGCAATAAAAATTCCGAAAGTTGTGTCCGTAGCGCGGAATCGAACCAGGGACCCCTTGCTTCCGAACGCGCGGCGCTAACCACTACGCCACGAAGCGCACATAGACACACGCACCACGATGGCAATAAATACCAAACATTAACGAAAGGCCGCGTTTCTAGCACGTTTCTAACGCGTTTGTGCTAGCGCGTTACGGCACGTGTAAGAAGCTGGTGTAAGACGCTGTGGCCTCTCCGCCTTACCTTCAACGCGTTTCGAACGCGCTGCCCAAGGCGGTGGCAAGTCAAGTTCAAGTCGAGGAGCGTTTATGAATACGGGGGGTATACTCTCTCAACAGTCATGTGATGGCGTCGGCAAACGCGGTGCACGTTCCGGCATGTGTAAACGGCTGCGTAAGACGCTGTGGCCGCTCCCCCTTACTAGAGAGTACTGCACGTTTCTAACGCGTTTGTGCTAGCGTCCCCTTAAGCGGGAGATCCGATGATTCCCTCCGGAGCTTCGCCCACTCATCATCATTCACCCCGTGGATATGCTGTGATTTTTTTTATTGCGATAGCAATTATATGGACACTCAAAAGCAGATTTCCGCCGTCGGCGTCGCCGTCGCCGTCGCCGTAGCCGTCGCCGTCGCCGTCGCCGTCGCCGTGAGGTTCCGTATGACGTCAATGGAGATGAAATCGTCACCGCCGTGCAGCCCTTGAGGGAGCACGCTCAGCGCCCGAACGCTGTGTGCGAGTGAAAGGGCGCGAGGGGCGCGCGCTTTCAGGGGGAGTGAACGCACGGCGGAGAACAAACGCGCGTTCGCCGTGGTCGCTTAAGGCTGCAGAAGTGCGCCGTAGAGCAATGACTCGCTTAAGGGCTGCGAGCGGGCAAAACGCCGACGGCGTCGAAGTCTGCGTGTGCCGGTTGCTGCTGCAAGCGTCTCTTTCCTCTTTTACGCAATCAGGTGAGGACAATTTTTGGTATACGGTACGCAAGGCAGACGCCGGTTCGTGCTACAGTATGGTTGCCTCAGGATTTATGCGTGTTGGTGTGCTTTTTCGTGCGCATTCTCGTCTGCTTTTTTTGTGTGATTGTGTGCGTGGGCAGCTTGCCGCATGTTTCTCGTGCTTGAGTACGGTTCTTTGGCGTGCGCGTGTGTGGCAGACGGTTTTTTCTAGCGGTGTGATGCCGCGAAGCTGTTGTGGGCCGCTGTGCAACTCGAACGCGAGAAGAGACGCAACTGTGAAGTGCCACGAATTCCCCTGCAATCTACAGCATCGGGAAGCGTGGCTGAAGAATATTTCTCGACAAGGGCCGTCAGGGAAAAGAAACAAGTGGGAGCTAAGCGACAGGTCGTTGGTATGTTCATTACATTTTACTGAGAATGACTATAAAAAGAACACGAAGATTAGACTCTTGCTTCCGACTGCGGTCTCGACTGTGTTTACTGGTTATCCGCCATACATGCAAAAAAAAAAAGAAAACACGCGCAGCCCAGGAAACTTTTTGTTTTCAAGCCCAGGAAAAACAGCGGCCGACACCGTCAAGCAGCCGAGACGCGCTCCCCCACTGGCGGCGACGTGACGCAGCAGGCCGCACCTTTTTTTTATGTAAAAAAGGCCACGAATGGATTGATCAACTCCGGCCTGTCCAGAAGGCTCACGATGCGGTGGTGAGGCTTGGCCTTTCCGTCTCAACGCGGGAGCGGCCCGCAGTCTTGTAGCCAATGAAAACGGGGCTGAAGATTCTTCCGGACCTCAATAAATTTTACTACCTACCTACCTAGTGGCCGTACCACTGCCAGCGCAGCGAGAATTTTGAAACGTGCGAGGGGAGTTCGGTTGAAGAGAAGAACGAAGCTGGGCTGGATCGGGTGCGGCACCGTGGACTGTTTTCGCTGAGCGATACCTTCGCATTGATCATCTTGTAAATAAACGCGATCCATCGTCTTTAAGTCGTCTTGAAGAAACACGTAAATTCACTCCCGATTATTCGTAATAGAGCACTTTTCATTTCAGGTGAGTTGAGCGGGCAGCCTTCGTGGAGAGCATTGAGGCTCACTCTACAAAAGATTGGCACTCCTAGGGCAGACTTTTCACATATGTGGGGTAATCGGCACTTCTAATAACAACTTCAATATTCAAGATGGAATGTGCAACTACAAGACGCGTTATTTACGGTCTGATTAGAGTCACTGTCGCACGTGCAAATGCAACAGTGGGAATGCTTCTCCGTGAACCCGAGCAGTGGCGCCAGAGCGGGCGCGAGAAGAACTAGGCCCGAGACGCCGTTTCGGCGCCACACAACGGGCCGTGCCTTTTTTTTTTTTTTCCAGGGGCCGTGCCAGAAACCGGGCGCGCCGGTGCCTACGCACGCTGATAGTTGATCCCTCTCTTCACCGCTCACCCAGTGGCACGTACTCAGTGCCCCAAGTTGGCGAGCGCTTCACTGAAGAGCGGTACGTAACTTCTGCATTCAGCGCACAGCTTGATAAAGGTTTGGCGTATAAGGCACTCATTGAAAAGTGACACATACGCAGTGAACTCGTGGTGCAGATTCCTAATGCGTTGGGTGGCTGTCCTTGAGGAACGCTTGGTACGTGTGTTCGATTTGGCTCGAGATCATATAAATTGAGGTAATCTTTTTTGTCATTGTAGAGCGGCGCATTCGCAGTGGCACATAAGTAGTAGCCCAAGCTGGCGTCAGAGACGTACATGGAAGAGTGGCGCACACCTACTCGCTTATACCGCGTGACCCAAGCTGGCATCAAATAGGTTCATTGGATACTAGCACCGACTTAGTGGCGAATACCCAGGGCTCCAAGTCAGCGTAAAATATTTTCTTCGAAAAGCGGCACCTACCCAGTCTGGCATCTACAGTGACCCATGTTATTATGAAAGAAATTCGTTGAAATGTGGCACATATGTACACATCGCCACATTTTCAGTGACCCAAGTTGGTTTGACGGTTGGTTTCGAACCCTGGCGAGACCCGGGCCCGGCCCGGGCCCGGAAATAATCTACGTTACCCGCCCGGCCCGGCCCGCCACCCCTTTACCTTAAGCCCGAGCCCGGCCCGAGCCCGACTCGAAACTGGCCCGAACCCGGCCCGAGACCGAAAAATACATGTTTTTCAGAGTTGAGAAGCCCGAGAATAACTCGCAGAAAGCCCGAGCCCGGCCCGGGCCCGCGTCAAAAAACGTGAGCCCGGCCCGGGCCCGGGTTAAAAAGCACACGCCGTGCCCGAGCCCGTGAAAAAACTGCTCTACCCGGCCCGGCCCGGCCCACGGGCCGGGCCGGGCCCGGGCTTTCGGGTAAGCCCGAGCCCGTGCAGTGCTCTAGGACAGACAGACAGACATATCAGGAACTGGGTGAAGTTGCCACGTACAAACTACATGTACAACTTAACGCAGCTAAACGAAGGCTGCTAAAGTAAACTTATCTGATACTCATAACTCAACTTTTGACTGAACAGCTAGACCAACGATGAAATACAACAGGAAAAACCACGCCACAAGAATTCAGACAAACGTTAACGAGCAAAACAACGCAACGTGTGAGGGGGCAGGTGTACTTTACGAGCACGCCTTTCTCCACAATTCAAGAGCTGCATTGTATTGCATTGATAGCGGCGTGCACGCCGCCCCTTTTATTGCAGCCGCTGAAAAATTAGTATTTATTTCAACGATAAAGTAAAAAAGTTGTCTTTCCTCGCCACAGGGATGTATGATGAGGAAACACAACTCTTGGTGAAAGACAAGACAACTCTCGGTGACAAAATTGTTTAGAAATTTTATTTTTGTTGAATGAAATCCCACTGGCCTAATTGTTTTAACTAAACAACGTTTTTTTTCTTTATTGTTGCTCAATGTTTTTTCCATCATCACATAGTCGCGCTTCAGTCGCTGCTCCCATAACCACCCTTGCTGATGCCGGTGACAATTGGTTCTGTACCGCTTTCTGCCCGAAGCTTCGCGACCGTTTGATCACCTTTGGCCAGGCTCCTCTCTCGCGCTTTGCTAGACACGCTGCTCCCATCTTGTTGCACTGCCGAAAAGTCTGCGCGTGGCTTTCGAAACGAGATGCGCAGTGTGCCGGTTCGTCTGAACGCTCGGAATTGATCCCTCTCTCGCCGCACACCTAGTGGCACATACTCAGTGCCCTAATTTGGCGAGGGGTCATTGAAGAGCCCCACATACCCTGTGCATTCAAGACGCGGTTCGCAAAAGCGTTGGCGTGAAAAACGTTAATTGAAAAGCACCCACATCCGCTGTATTTGTGGCGCAGCTTGCTAAAGCGTTGGATTCTTGTCTTTGAAGGACCGGTGGGAAGGAGGTTCGATTCTGCTTAGCACTGGAGAAATCTTGAAAGTTCTTTTACACTCGTCGAAATGAAACCGGGCTCCACTCCTGCTACTCCAGCACGCAGCTTCCCACTGCACAGGCTGCGCCATCTATCGGCGTCGCCGCAAAGACCACTCTCTGCGGTGGTTTTATTCCACCCAGCATCGGAGAAATTAAACGGCACTTTACTGCCAATGTAGAGTGACCCATTCCCAGTCGAATTTACCTGTTACCGAAGTTGGCATTCAAGACGTTCATTGAAGACCTACTGGCACATACCCAGTGACTCAAGTTGGTACCAAACAGGTTCAGTGAAAAGCAGCATAGAACTAGTGGCACTTACACAGTGAATGAAATTCGTTGAAGATCTGGAACGCCATCATGCCAAATATCCAGTCCTGCATCCCCATTGACCCATCTTGGCGTCAAAGACGTTCAGTGAGGAGCGGTACATAGACATGCAATGCCATATACCCAGTGATCCAGGTAGTTCCACTTTTCTTCCAAGCGAGTGGTTTGAAGGTTGAATTTTCAGGTATTTATGGGTACATGCATATGGGCCAGGAAATAGTCCTTCACTGGTTTCAGGAATGACTTCCGATATAACACTAGTTGTATTATAGTTAGAAAGTATATGATCAGTTATAGAAGTCATGGTTGCCGTGACTCTTCAAGGGTTAGCGTTTTGGTTCTGAAAGCCGTAGCACCTTAATGAATTTTGATATTCAATACTATCATGATCAGTAACGGTACTTGTAAAATTTCCACATAAAGTCACCTTGTTACATGTGTTTGCATAATTCGCTGAGGTACTTCCGAGTTTATTCATGTAGGGCAGAAGTTTTGAATCTGGCTGCCTGTATATTACGCGAATTATAAGCTTGTGTTCGAGTAGAACAAAAGCTATTCAATTAGACATTCACAGGCAGACACAGTTAAGCACAATTAGACATTCGCTGGCTCTATACTAAGTTTATGATGAGGCTATGATATTTAAAGGCATTTAAGGACAATTAAGGCGTGCCACTAAAGATAACAATGAATTATGAATTTTGCGCGAGCGTGTGATGTTACAAAGCAGGATACGAAATTGGGGTGAAACCATGCAGGCTTGTTACTTAGGTAAAATACGCTAGTCATTCTAGCATCAGATGTCGCACGCGCCACTCAGCCGCACAATTTTTGTAAGGTATGTCATTGCATCAAGTAATAGACAGCGCGAGAATATACACAGGACCAAACGACGAGTAACGAGACAGACACTCGTCGTTTGGTCCTGTGTATATTCTGGCGCTGTCTATTACTTGATGATGAAGAAGCAACTAGCCCAAAAACACGTCCTTACCATGTCATTGCAATGTGAACATCTAACGCATTTTCGGGCTTCCTTGCAGAAATTTTAAGCTAAGCTGCACACACAAACTTTCAGTTCTTCTTCTCTTTCTATATTACAATGACCATGCCTAGTAAAGATTAGTTTTTTGGGACACAGTGGTTCGTTGATACGCACTGCATCACTTTCGACGAATCCACGAAGTCGCAGGATCGAATCCCGGCCGCGGCGACCGCATTTCGATGGAGGCGAAATGCAAAAGCGCCCGTGTGCTTGCGTTGTAGTGCACGTTGAAGAACCCTAGGTGGTCAAAATTATTCTGCAGCCTTCCACTACGGCGTACCTCATATTCAGAACTGGTTCTGGCACGCAAAGTACGAAAGAAGAAGCTTTAAACGAATCCTATTTCGTTGGGCGTGAAATACTGTTTCTTCGCGGATATTAACAGGGTCTCACGTGTTTTTCACGATATGAATATCTAAATATTGATTTTGTTTTTTTGTTGGCCCACGGCTAACAAAGTCAATATCTGATGATACAATGCTGACAGCAACATTGTTTCAAATTTTTAACCACTGTCACCAACGATTCGTTCTGTTCTTGTGGGATTGCCTGTATCTCTATTTTGTTTTTCCTTGTCGATCCATTGCTTTAGTTCAGTAAACTCTTTCTTTGAGATGCGCATCGACCGTAGTAATCGTAATTTTTGTACCTTTAAACCTGCATGCTCTCGTCTTAATTCCTGCGGTTCCAATTCAGTCACCAAAAACCCAAATTTCTTCAAATGTTTTATCGATTTATGGGACATTCTGTTTCACATCACCTAACTGTTTCATCATCAACTTCAACGTCATTGCGTGTGCTTCACAAAAATACAGACCTTTTGTGGTTTTTTTCTTATGAAGAATAATATTTCTTTATCATGCCTTGTTTAATCAGGTCCACGTGGTAGGTCAGCTAGCAATTTTCAGGCTGCGGTGGTAAAGAGAAGCCTGCAACAAAGTCCGCGTGGGAACCTCGCAGTGGCCGTGTGACAAGGGCGTTGGTGAGAACGCGCAGGCAGCATTGGTGATGTGTCATCACTGGGGGTAGAGTGAGAAAACAGGCCCCTGCTACTTCGGGCGGAGGCTGTAAGAACTTGCTTATACACCCCTTCTGTGATTTGTCAGTCATTTTCTCAGATTACCGTACAGCTGTGAAGGAGTTTTTTTTTCTGTCGCGGAATACTCGTTTGTCAACTAGAGTCACTGAAAAGCTTTTTTACGTAGTCATATATGACCTTGCCTCCATGATGCCGAAGACGTCTCCTGCCTACCGACCATATAGTCCAGCCCAGATGGGTACATACAGGATTAGCCCATTTTCTATATTACCCAGATTGGTCGCATTTCAATGCAAAGAATCAATAACCGATAAAGCGCTGGGCTTCAATCTGGGTAAGCGCTGATTTCATTCCGTATAGAACCGCACCATATTTATTATTTCATAATAATCGTTCGAAATTATTTCTAAGGAACTGACACAGTCAATCTGTTCACTAGAATATAATTGCTTTCCACAGCAATATTTTCTTATCGTTGTTGTCTCCTTCATAAATAACGAACGCAGAACATCGTAATTCTGCTTTCTTCAAGAGCAGCGTGACTGTTTAGGCGGATTCCACTGAACTCGTTTAGCAAGCGCAGCAAAGCACATCTTAAAAGAGCGAACCAACTATAACGCTTAAGCGTGCATGTAGGTGTTTCCAGCGCCTACAGAGAATTCAACGGCCCAAAGATACAACGCATAACCGGTCGACTAGCTTTTTGCATCACAATATTGCAACATATAAGGAGGCGGCATAACTCAAGCAAGCGTAATTCGTTCAAGAGTAAAAATGCGAAGCTGTTTTTTCTCATACGATTTGCTTGAATTGTATTGTAATATTTTGTGCGCTAACTAACTTGCATAATGATAGCGCGGCTCACAATATTCTCGTTTATTTATTTACCGTCCTTTTATGTATGTAAAAATTCTACCAATATGCACACTGTACAGCTCAGTGCCGCTTTGCGCACTACTGAGTGATAATATATCGAGATCTTTAAGAAAGTGCTGTATGTTTTATTTAATTTACGTATCTTTATTATTGTCTATTTAAATTTTAAAATAAATGCAGTAGGGCCCACATATTCTCTCTCTGCTTATCGAGTGGGTAATTACAGGAGTAATTCTTAATTGGTGGAGAAACTCTCAAATGTCCTTGGGTCCGAGAGTAGACAAGAACGTCCATGTAACGTGGATATTAAACGAAAGAATTCACGACCGATATGCTCATGATCGATGAGGTGATACAGTGCCATAAGTCGGAGATATGCTCGTTGCCAATAGTCTACATTGGGCTGAGTTTGTTGTTAGGGCAGGTATTTTCTGCAGGTGGTCAAGCAAAACTACTCACTCGATCGTGGGTGTTTGGATGTAGTGACGCTAAATGGAACACCGGCTATTACCCCATAACTAACCGAAGTTGCGAATCTCACTGAGTGCAACGCAAGAATCCGACGAACGCCTTGGAAAAGAAAAGAAATAATTTTTGTTACACGTTCATTACGGCGGCAGCTTTCACAACGTACAGAGGTCAACACACTTCTCTAGGACGCGCGATCCATGTTTTCAGGACTGCGCTGGCGATATCTGAAGATTACATGTGGCCCAAATTCGGCTGTATGTGAAGTTGCGTGACTAAATTTACAGTTTCCATCCATTTCTCTCGACTTGGTGGTCGGCTCAAGCTTTGGTAGCTGCTTTTGCCCTCAAGAGTGTCTTCTAGACAAGTGTGTTTACCTCTGTACATAATTTGTGCCGAAACTATTTAAAATTATAGTTGCCTTCTACGCATTCACAGGATTTTCAATGCATTGGAGGGCTGGGTCCCTCTGTACATCAGCTCGTTTACTTCTCTTGTGATTTCAATCCACCATGACGTATAACCATGCTCTGCTAAGTCCAAATGCCAGTGATCAATTTTCAATATAACAGATAGCATATAGAGAAAGAGCAATGAGAGGAAAGGCAGGGAGGTCAAACAGACCAGCGTCCGGTTTGCTACCCTACACTGGAGGTAAGAGAAAGGGGGATAGAAAAAGTAAGAGAGGAAGAGAGTGAGTACTGAGTAGACGTGGGATGATGCACAGGGACACTTTAAGCGGTCTCTTAAACCAGTGCACTTCAAGTAGTGCCCGAATCGCTTTTTTTGCGAGTGACGGGTATAGTATACCCTCGGTCCGAGTATTTTTGAATCAGAGAACGTTAACTTTACGTATTATAAACGTGAGGAAATTGTAAAAAGCCATAAACATTGGGCAAGCCACAGAAATAAGGTATCCCATTGACGTTACTTTGCCGTTGCACGAGTAAAAGGCTGCCTAAATAAACCTGACAGACAGAGATGCATTGGTTAAGGCATACTGTCCGTAAGCAACAACATGATACAACCCAACGCAGTTAGCGCCAAACTGACACGATGAACTAGGTCTAGTTTAGAGTGAGGACAGCTGATAGCATAGCTAATACCAGCGCTTCACTGCTCTTGATCCGACCAAGGAATCCGCTGCTGTAAAACACGAAGCGCACTCGTGGCACTACGCACTAGAGCTCTTTGTCCAGCAATAGAGGGCCGCAGAGGGCTCTTGATTAAGTAAACATCATTTGCATAACAGCCAGCGCATCCCTTTTTTTTTCTTTGCAACAATTACTTCTTTAAACACATATTCCAGAAGAGTGCTTCCTGTGCTGCTGAGCACGTCAGGTCAATTTCTGCACGCGTGCGCTCCAAAAGTTTGCATCTACTTGGTATTAAGTGCACGGGAAAGTTCAATACTTAGTACACTTGGAGTGGCCGCAATTTACATATAAAAGTATAAGCGACCTCAACGGAAGTTCTAAGAAGAAACTGAACCTTAAAGGAAGGACGTAATCTTTCATTTACAATGACGCTCCTCCTAGACTGATATTAACAACTGGTTTGTTGTGCAACTTCTAACAATGCGTTAAGCTCGTAACAGCTTAACCACCAGTAACAGTGACTGTTGGGGACAGCTCATTTACGGGCAGTGGAGTCACTTCTGGTTTATATCATCACAAGTGCCACTCTCGAAGTGTTTTCATAGAAATAGTAAACATTTATACTTGTGAAGAACTTTACGCCCTCTTTCATTTTCGATTTTGCTGACGTGAATTCTGAGTCTCTGTGAGGTAGGCTTTTGCTCCTTCCTGTTGTAGATGTCACAGTTGGCGCGTTCTACCACTCACCTAGTAAAACAACACCACAAACTTTCCTTTCACTGTCAAACATACTCCAAAAGGTTGTTGCGGATTATCTATTACTTGTAGGAGACTTCAACATGCCTGATGTTTGGTGGCTTAGTATGATGCCTGTGTTTTTGTCCTAATCAGCGCTACTGGTTGCCTTTGCTAGTCTTATGGCAAGCCACAGCTTCCAGTTAGTAGAAGTCCCCACCCATACTTCTACCTTCAGTGATAACATTCCTTCTCTTTCTTTTTCCAATTCCCCGTATGTAATAGATACAACACCTATATCTGGCATTAAAGTCAAGAGTTGGACGGAAACCCGTCTGGTCGGGAATATGCATGACAATAATTAAAACGGACACCGACCACGAAAGTTGAAAAAATATAATAAGACGTTTCGGCTCCCGCACGGGAGCCTTGTTCACAATGAAGTTGAAAGCGGAAATGGTATGGTTATGTAGGCTTTAAGATGTGACGTAAGCAATGTGTGTACACGTGGGGAAAGTTGCCGTAGTTGCGATTAAATGTGTGTTCGGTGGTCTGAATTGTCAGGGATTCAAGCAAAAGCCGAGAAGTCCAGTCCTTGGACTGGACTTCTCGGCTTTTGCTTGAATCCAGTTGGACTTTTGCTTGAAGTCCAGTCCTTGGACTGGACTTCTCGGCTTTTGCTTGAATCCCTGACAATTCAGACCACCGAACACACACTTAATCGCAACGACGGCAACTTTCCCCACGTGTACACACATTGCTTACGTCACATCTTAAAGCCTACATAACCATACCATTTCCGCTTTCAACTTCATTGTGAACAAGGCTCCCGTGCGGGAGCCGAAACGTCTTATTATATTTTTCAACTTTCGTGGTCGGTGTCCGTTTTAATTATTGTCATATCTGGCATTATATCAATCACCAATGTCTTTTCGTTCGCGTCGTTTGTCCAGGCCCTAATTTATGCGATCTAGCAAAGGTCATTTACATGAAAGAGGCTATTACGATATCACGCTGACGTTAGAGGAATACTTTTAAATATCGGAGATCTCCACATCAGTGCAGATATCTCTGATATGTGGTAACTATTCAAACAGACGCTTTTTGATGATGAATGGTGTTTAATGGCGCAAGGGCCAGGTATGTCCAAAGAGCGCCAGGCCAGTGGTTATGAACTGACAATGGACCAATGAATTGCGAAAGGTGCGTCGTGGCTGTAAAAGGGCCTAAAAACAAATCGCTGTAAAATGCGTAAAAATATATGTAATAAAATTATGGCAATGGCTAATGAGGTGCACTATGATCATGAAAGAACAAATTGCAAGGTAATGACGATAAACGGAAATATATCACTGTTTTTTTTAAAGCAGTACTGCCTTGACAGACCCTTTGAACACGTAAGGGCCTGGAGGCGCGTGCTATGCAAAACTACTATCGCGGCGACATACTTTGAGGAGAGGATGCGCTACGAGACTATTGGGCAAATAACATGGAGTACAACATCGCTCAGAAAATCCAAAACAGCTTTGGTGTTAAAGAGAGGTTCGTCACCAAGAAACATAGCGGGGTGGAGAGGGAGACGGTACTGGTACGCTTGAGGAAAGTGTCTTTTTCTCTCTCTTTTGGCTTCCCTGCACTCCACGAGCACGTGGAGAACGGAAAGCCTCTCTCCACATCTACCACAGATTGGCGGGTCATTTCCAGTCAAGTAAAATTGTGGGTGCCGAATGTATGTCCTATTCTCAGACGAGAGGATAGGACATTAGTTCTTCGAATTTTCGTAACGGGACGCCAGGGACCTATCTGTGGCTTAACTAAGTGGAGCTTGTTGTTCGTTTCGGCATCCCACAAGCGCTGCCAGTGGCTTCGAATTTTCTTTCTGAAGTAGGGCTTGAGATCTGTGGCAGGGATAGAAGCGGTAGGGTTAAGGGCTCGCGATGTAGTTGATGTGGCCATTTGATCAGCCAGAACATTGCCCTCGATGCCTCGATGGCCAGGCACCCAGCACAAAATAATATGCTGGTTAGACAGGTATGCCTTGCACAGAGAAGAATACAGTTCAATAAGTACAGGGTTTTTGTGTCTATGTTGAGTCATGACGGCTTTTACGACGCTTAGGGAGTCTGTAAATATTATTGATCTTTTGAGTTTGGATTTGCCTATACTCTTCACAGCCGATAGAAGTGCATAGGCCTCAGCCGTAAAAATGCTTGTTTCCGGGTGCAGTACATCGGACTCGGAGAACGATGGGCCGACTACTGCATAAGATACCCCTGCATGTGACTTGGAAGCGTCAGTGTAAAACTGAGTGCAGGACGAGTACTTAAACTGGATTTCTAGAAAATGCATCCAGATATGTGCTTCTGGAGCATCTTTTGTGACCTCTGCAAATGAAGTATCGCACTCTATGAGTTGCCACTGCCACGGTGGCACTGGCTTTGCTGGGGCCATCAGGGTATTTTCAAGTAGTGGGATGTTCATTTCTTCACTAATTTTTCTTACACGTAGTGAAAAGGGTTCTCTTGCTGTCGGCCGGTTATTGAAGAGTGTGGAACTGGTCATATCATTTACGGTTGAGAAGGACGGATGTTCCGGGTTCGAATTTACTTTCAGGAAATAGGTGAGCCTTAAGGATAAACGTTGTATATCAAGCGACCACATGTCCGCCTCTGCATACAGGCTTGCCACAGGACTTGTCCTGAAGGCACCAGTGGCTAGGTGGATACCTAGATGGTGTACAGGATCCAGCATCCTTAGGGCGCTTGGCGTAGCGGAATGGTACACTATGGCGCCGTAATCTAATCTTGTGAGTATGAGGCTCTTGTGCAAATTCAAAAGACACCGTGTGTCACTACCCCAAGTGGTGCGTGACAACACTTTAAGAATATTTATTGTTTTCATGCACTTGTTTCTTAGCTACCGTATGTGTGCCACAAACGTAAGCTTCGTATCTAGAATCACACCTAAAAATTTATGTTCGGTTTTTACGGCCACACGTTGTCCCTGCAACTCAATGTCAGGATCGGGGTGCAGACCCCTCTTCCTGGAGAACAGGACGCAGGTCATTCTTTGTGGGTTAAGACTAAATCCATTCTCGTCTGCCCACTTAGACACCTTGTTGAGACCAAGCTGAATCTGCCGCTCACAGACTGCGAGATTGCACGAGGCGAAACCTATCTGTACATCATCGACGTATGCAGAATAAAACATGTTTCTTGGGATATACAGACGCAAAGAACTCATTTTTACGATAAAGAGAGTGCAACTGAGCACCCCGACCTGTGGCACTCCAGTTTCCTGCACAAATGGTCTTGATACAGCATTTCCCACACGAACACGGAATGTGCGATTAGATAAATAACTTTCTATGACATTTAACATGTTACCACGTATACCAACGTGTGAGAGGTCTCTAAGTATTCCAAACCGCCACGTGGTATCGTAGGCTTTTTCCATATCAAGGAATACAGACAGAAAGAACTGCTTATGAACAAAAGCTTCACGAATTTGCGTTTCAATACGTATCAAATGGTCGGCGGTGGATCGACCCTCTCGAAACCCGCACTGGTACGGGTCAAGCAGTTTGTTTGATTCGAGGAAATGGATTAGTCGGCGGTTTATCAATTTTTCGAACAGTTTGCAGAGACAGCTTGTTAGTGCTATAGGCGGGTAACTCGAAACAGACGATGGGTCCTTGCCCTGCTTCAGTATAGGGACGACAATGGCCTCTTTCCAGGCGGCGGGGATCTTGCCGGAGGACCATATAGCATTGTAAAGGCAGAGGAGAGTTTTCTTTGTTTCATGGGGAAGGTGTTTTAGCATTTGATAAACTATGCAGTCAGAGCCTGGGGCAGACTTGTTGCAACTAAGCGATGTATACAGCTCAGCCATGCAAAATGGCTGGTTGTATGCCTCGTCTCCGGTGCATTTTCTTTCCATTTTCTGTTTTTCTATTGTAGCCTTGTGTTTTTTAAATGTTGGCGAATAATGGGATGAGCTTGCCACATGTTCAACATGTGCTCCCAGGAAGTTAGCTTGGTCTTCCAGACTGTCGCCTTGTGTGTTTACCAACGGGAGTGAATAAGTTTGTAGCCCGTTTATCTTATTAACTTTCTTCCAGACTCTGCCCTCGTCTGTATGTGAGTTGATGCCTGATAAAAACTTCTCCCAACTCTCTCTCCTGGCCTGTCGGCGCGTTCTTCGGCCCTCCGATTTGATTTTCTTAAAATTGACAAGATTCTCCGCAGTTGGGGAGTCGGGTAGCTACCCCCACGTCTTGTTCTGGTTCCTACGAGCGTTAATTCCGACATTCGTCGTTCCACCATGGGACACGGCGTTTGAAAGTCGCACCACTTATTTCAGGTATACATTCGGAAGCGGCATAAATTATAAAAGATGTAAGATACTCGACGGCAGCATCAATTCCCAGCGAAGATATGTCAGACCACGAGATACTACTTATAAGACTTTGGAATTTCTCCCAATCTGCCCTATCCAGCTTCCAGCGAGGTGCCTGTGGTGGAGGTTCGTTTTGTAGTGGCGATCTCAGCAGTATCGGGAAGTGGTCACTACCGTAATGATTTTTTATAACCTCCCATTTAAGTTCAGCAAATATAGACGGGGAGGCTACACTGAGATCAATGGAAGAAAACGTTTTGTTTGCGAGATTGTAGTAGGTGGGTTCCTTCTTATTCAGGAGACACGCACCAGAAGAGAAAAGAAATTGTTCGATTAGGCGTCCTCGCACATCGATACGCGTGTCGCCCCACAAGTTGCTGTGTGCATTGAAATCGCCAAGAACGAGGTAAGGTTCTGGTAATTCATCTATAAATGACTGAAATTCATGCTTGTGTAGAGGGTAATGTGGGGGTATGTAGAGCGAGCAAATGGTTATCAGCTTACCCAGAAGTACAGCACGAACGGCTACCGCCTCAAGTGCCGTATTGAGTGGAAGTTGCTGACAGGCTACACTTCTGTCGAGTATGATGGCCACGCCACCAGATGATGGGGCAGAATCCTCGCGGTCTCTTCGGAAAACAATATTCTGACGTAGGAAGTTGGTGTTTCTGGAGTTTAGGTGTCTTTCTTGAACACACAGCACCTTTGGATTAAATTTATTGATAAGTTCTTGGATGTCGTCTAGGTTGTGGATTAGTCCTCTAACATTCCACTGCATTATTGTGTTCATGTTGGAGGAAAATAAAAGGCGCTGTGTGTCTCAAAAGGGAGGAGAGTGACTTTACTTTACAAGGCCTTTGTCAGGCCGTGTAATTGGTGTTTTGTCTTTTGTTGGAGCGGTCGAGAGAACCTCGCCGCTCCTTCAACGCTACCTGCGCCGTTTGGCTTGGACTGGTGTCCATAGCCCCTGGCGAGGCACTGGACACCCGCTCCAGAGAGCGATGTGTGCGTCGCGTAGACTTCGTCTCGAGCGACGAAGTCTTCGTCCCCACCGTACCGGAGGTCGACAGGACCCCCGTGGCCTCTGCGGTGCCCTGGCTGCTGCCGGAGCTTGTAGAGGCCACTGGTGTGGACACTTTGAGAGATGGCAGGGCAGCGTTGGCTGCTCCCACCTTAGGGGCGGGTGGCGTTAGCCTCGGCACGCTAAGCGTGGTCCGGGTTACCGCCAGAGGCCGTTGTGGTGCCGCCCCCCGTTGCACCACTTCGGCGAAAGATGTTTTAAGCAAGAACAACGAGGAGATACGTTGACGTGCTTCGCGGAATGTGATATTCTCCTTCACTTTTACAGTAATTATTTCTTTTTCTTTCTTCCAGGCTGGACAAGCTCTGGAGTATGCCGGGCTACTGCCGTCGCAGTTCGCACAATGTACCTCGTCATTATTGCAATCGTCAGAAGAGTGACCAGTTGTGCCGCACTTTGCGCACATAAGCTGTCCTCGGCAGCTTTGGGATGCGTGACGAAATCTTTGGCATTTGAAGCAACGTCGCGGGTTCGGAATATAAGGTCGAACATGAAGTTTTACATAGCCGGTTTCAAGAGTCTCGGGTAATGTGGTTGAACTGAAAGTGAGTATTAAATGCTTTGTTATGATTTCGTTGTCATTCCTTTGATTGTGATGTGCTGTACATGGATTACGCCTTGGTCCTTCCTCCTCCAGGAGTTCTTCATTCAATGTCATTAAGTCTTTCATCTGATACTACCCTTTGACTGTGTTCATAGTTTCGATGCGCGCTCACAGAAACAGGGATATTACCAAAGGCTACGAGGTGTGCTAGTCTGTTGTAGTTGTCCTTGTCTTTTGTCCAGGAGCAAATCTCCACTTGCCATCTTTGTTACCTTATAACCAGTTCCAATGTCCTCTTAGGGCGTCCAATGGTCTCTCTTAGGCACTTGGCCACAAGAAATGGTGAAATTGTTCTAGCTTTTGTAGATGATTGTTCGCAGTGGAGGACGTGGAATTTCGGGAAACGTTCGTTGTTTTTGGGCAAGAACAGTGATGTTGCATCGCTGCGTACCCTTTTCGAGGCACGATCGGTTGAGAAAGGGTTCGGGGATTCCATGGAAAGAAACTACTTGTTCGGCAACGGCGTCTGCCACCAACCGCGGAGCCCAACAAGGGGACGTGGCAGAACAGAGACAAGTCTGTACAGCGCCAGCAGTATGCCGTTGCTATAACCCAATATGGTATACCCAAGGTAGGACAGCCACACCAGGTTAACCCTTGCCGCCAGGAAAAGTCGAAGTGAATGGAATAGATGAGAGGACAGGACAGATTAAAAATGGAAGGAAAAGACGAAGATGATGGTAGAAAGAGATAGGAAAAGACGACTACCGGTTTCCCCCGGGTGGGTCAGTCCGGGGGTGCCGTCTACGTGAAGCAGAGGCCAAAGGGGTGTGTTGCCTCCGCCGAGGGGCCTTAAAGGTCCAAACACCCGGCTTCGGCTTCAACCCCCAGGATCCCCTTTTCCCCGGACACGGCTAAGCCACGCACGGTTAAACGTGGGAGGGTCCAACCCCCATGTGCTCGGGTCCGTGGGGTCGCAACACACCAAACGCCTGCTTTCGCAGACGCCCCTGCGGGGAAACAGACGCTTTTTGTCCTTTTAGAATAATATACTGTATTTCACATAAAATACCGATAAAGAGAGGATATGTAAGCCATGGTTCACAAAAGAGAATAAATCCCGCACAAACAGAAAAGAGCGTATTTTCTTAATGTTGTTGTTGATATTAAGTCAGACTGAAGGAACAGAATTTAAATGCGGTGTCATAACAGATAGGTATTCGAATAAAGCTCCAAACAAAAACTGCACAAAAATGCATATTTTTCTTTCTTGGCTCGCAGATTAGAAGCAATCTATAAGAACTCTGAAAATTATTCAAATCCAACCGTAAAATGGTACTGGCATTCCATCGCTTAAGTATCACAATATCATCGTTTTGCTGATATCGATAAGGCAAACTGTTTCAGCAGGTATTTTGAGTCTGTTTTTGGCAGGGCTCCGTCTCCGGAGTCATCGGATTACTGGTGCCCAGAGTATGTTTCTGTACGCAAGATCGTAACCGACAACTTTGGGGCCCTTAAGTTGCTGCAATACGGAAATACTAACACTGCTCTCGGCCCGAATAGTATCCCAAGAGTGTTCTTAAGTTTGGCGCCCCAGTCGTACCTACGAATCTTGCATTATTATACAATCTGCCTCTCGAGAGGTGCTGCCTTCCTTACGATTCAAATATGCAACCTTGTAGCCATTCATAAAAGCGACCTTCGTGAGTGCGTTCCAAACTACAGGCCAATATCTCCTACAATCACCTGTTGGAAAACTTTGGAACATATAGTATATTCTAGCATTTTTCACTACCTTTAAAGCAATATTTTCTTTGCGGATTATCAACATGTATCGGACACGCGTACTGACAAAATGGGCGCGGACGCGCATCAGTGATGCGCAGTATGTTCAGCGCGCTCGCTCGTGCCTTTATAAGCTGTGGCTCAATAAACGTGGTCTTTCTTGCACTCACAATGATGCTGTTTGCGTCGT
Source organism: Dermacentor silvarum (assembly GCF_013339745.2). Lineage (NCBI taxonomy): Eukaryota > Metazoa > Arthropoda > Arachnida > Ixodida > Ixodidae > Dermacentor > Dermacentor silvarum. Next base: position 10,490,189 of record NC_051159.1, read on the forward strand.
CCCTGTGTCCGGTGCTCTAGTCATACATGGTGTCAGAAGTGGCCCTTGGACGCCGCAGGAAATCGTTCCGGCGTCTAGTACGTCATGGATCGCCTGAAGACTCCGGAGCCATTGCGGCTGATGGGTAACGTTACGGAAAACTGGAAGCGATTTAAGCAGAAGTTTGAGTTATTTTTGCAGGCAACGGCGGCAGCGGCCCAGCCGAAAACGGAAGCATCAAAGGCAGCACTACTGCTGAGCAATGCTGGTGACGACGCCTTGGATTATCAACGTGTTTACACCATGGTGAGAAAAATTGAGGCCTATTGCACCGAAGTTAGCAATGAAGTGCACGAGAGATATGTGTTTCGTACAAGAGCGCAAGCTGAAGGGGAACCTTTTGAGAAATTCATTCGTGACTTGAAAAAGCAAGCAGCACAGTGTAACTTTGGCACGTTGCAAGAATCGATGATAAGGGACCAAATCATATTTGGTGCACACAATCCTAGGCTACGCGAGAAAATGCTGTGGGACAACCAGTTGACGTTGCAAAAAGCAGAGGAAATGTGCAGGGCAGCGGAGACGGTAGCACAGCGAAACGAAGTATGGTGTAAAGGCGAAGACAGTGTCGATGCGGTCTCAAGGCGCCTGTCCCCCTCAAAAGGAGGAAAACAAGCGAAAGAATGTCGCTGTTGCAGGTGCAACCGCTGGCACCAACCCAAACAATGGAAATAAATGTCGGTTGTGTCACAATCCTAACCACTTTGCATGTTGATGTGCGTCAGCTGTAGTAAGCGAAGTTAGCAAACGGCAGGACGAGAACTTTGACATCCCCGAGATCACAACAGCAAGACGCGAGAGGGACTCGATGGTTAAGGCTCAAGTTAACAACTGCTAGATTAGGTTTCAAGTTGACACCGGATCGCAAGCAAGCAAGCCCATGTCAATTGACCGAAAAGTGCGGAGAGCAGAAAAGTTGAAACCGACGAACTGTCTTGCGGGCATATAACGGCGGGACCATATCGTGCTTTCGAACATGTAGCGAGGGGTCCACTGTTAAAGGGAACACCGCAGCGCGTGGCGTTTGCTCAGCGCCACCACAGGCCGGTGGCTGCACCAAGTTTCGCGCAGGCGCAGTGAGCGCTGTGCGCGGTGCTCTTTTGTCGTCTGCTACCGTCTGCTGGCGCGCTTCGGATAGTAGAGAAGCAATTCGATCACGCCTTTTTAATGTTAGTCGGTGAGTGCATGGCCACACACTGATAGCCAGCCATTGCAAAGGTGAAGGAAAATTAGACGTGGCAAAATATTAATACACAGATATTTTTGCCGTTGCAGCTTACAAGACAAATTTGATCATTTTTTTACTGTCTCTTTGTGGCACACCTATATTAGAGAATATTCTCCGTGTGTAGTGCCCATGTCATTTCTACTACTGCATATTCGAGTCGCTGCAGTGCATACACTGCACAAAGAATGCACAAGCGCCTTTAAAGAGCATATTAATTTATAAAGAGCTATCACACGAGTTATCGTTGAATCGACGTGCACAGTAAACATTTTTTGAGGTGGGCAAAAAAAATTATGAAACGAGAAGGCGAACAAAAGACGGCACGGTCATTTCTGCTGATGTTAAGGGGATTTGTCTGATTATGCATCAATCCAGTCACTTTCCTTTCAACTGGAAGGAAAGTGGCTGCGTTCAAACACGAATTACGCGAGCTGTTTACTTGGCGACGATACGAAGCGCGGCAGCTGACCGTAGCAGACGAGGAAAAAGCACCGCCCACAGCGGTCACTGCGCCTGCGCGACACTCGTTGCAGCCGCCGACCGGCGGTGGCGCCGAGCAGACGCCACGTGCTCCGGTGTTCCCTTTAACAGTGGACCCCTCTGTACTACACAGGAAGTAAAGCTTGGGAATACTACGGCTACGGTCACATTTTTCGTTGTGAAGAATGGTCGGCAGGCTATACTCGGACTTGAAGCAAGTGAAGCGCTTGGGCTAGTCAAGCGTAGTGTATGCGTCGTAGACAAGGCTGCAAACGGCGAACTGCTGATAAGATTCAGACATGTCTTCGAAGGTCTCGGTTGTTTGCAGCAGGCGTACAGCATGGTCCTCAAACCTGGGGCAGTGCCAGTCGTGCAACCAGCTCATCGAGTTCCGGTGGCGATGGAAGAGCCTCTAAAGAAGGAACTGGAACGAATGATACTTGCCGACATAATTAAGATGAATGAACCAACCGACTGGGTCATCCCTTTAGTCCTCGCAAAGAAGACTGTTCGCTAAGGTTGTGTATGGACCCCCGAGCTATCAATAAGTACATAAAGTGGCAGCATTTCCCGCTTCCTAGGCGCGAGGATTTGGAAGCACGTTTAACCAATGCTGTGTACTTCAGCTGCCTTGACGCGAACTCGGGCTATCATCAGATACCGCTTGACGAGCGAACTTCGAAGATATGCACTTTTTCTTCGCCGTTCGGGAGATACCGCTTCCTCCGTTTGCCTTTCGGCATTTCTTCCGCACCAGGGGTCTTCCAGCAAAACATGAGTGAAGTATTTGACGGCCTACCGGGTGTACTAGTATACATTGACGACATCTTACTATGGGGTTCTGGAAAGCAAGAACACGATGAGCGGTTAACAGCAGTTCTGAAAGCTGCCGAGAAAGCAGGCTTGACTTTCAACGCGCAAAAATGCAGGTTTGGGGTGAAAGAAGTGAAGTTTGTCGGTGATGTCATCGGCCGAACAGGCTTATCGCCTTACCCAAAGCTAATCAAAAGCTTGGTGAAAATGCCGACACCAACGTCTAAGAATGATGTCCAGCGCATGCTGGGGCTGCTTAACTACTTCGGAAAATTCGTGCCGCGACTGTCCGAGAGAACGACGTTTCTACGCGAGCTTATCGAGTCGCGTTCCGCGTTCCAATGGAAAGCAAACCACGCGCAAGAATGGAAAATCTTAACGCAAGTTTTAACCACCACCCCCCTGCTTGCAATCTTTGATCCCGAGAGAGGAACTAAGATAAGCTGCGACGCGTCGAGGGACGGTATTGGCGCAGCGTTATTGCAAAGCTATAATGGCGAATGGCGGCCTGTAGCATATGCATCTCGGGTTTTAACCCATTCAGAAAAGACCTACGCGCAAATCGAAAAAGAAGCCCTGGGGATATGTTTTGGCTGTGAAATATTTCACGAGTTCGTATACGGAAGACGGGTGTGTATCCGAACGGACCACAAGCCGCTGGTAGCGATCGCACGAATAGAAATCGCCGACATGCCGCCGCGGGGGCAAAGATACTTTTTGCGATTACTGAAGTATGACTTTGTGTTGCAGTACATTCCCGGAAAGCAGCTGGTTCTCACCGACATGTCACGGTCGACATCGGATCCGGGTGGAGACAAAGTTCGCCCTGAGAACGACGTCGATGTTCATGTGGTGCAGTCCTTGGGCTACATGGTAACGCCGGAAACGCAGCGACTGCTACAGCAAGAAACATTTCGAGACTGATATCTGCAGTCGGTCATGAAAAGCTTGGCAAGCCGGTAACAGGTGAACTCAAGCCATTTTCGACAGAACTGTCTTTCGTTAATGGAATAATGTTGAAGGGTCCTAAAGTTGTAAAACCGAGGAGTATGCGACAGAGCATGCTGAAGAGAGTTCATGCTGGCCACCTTGGGCTGCAGAAGTGTAAAGAGAGGGCTCGAGCACTCATATTTTGGCCAGCTTTGAACGGCGACATCGCGGCGCTAGTAGCAAGCTGCGCAACGTGCTGAAAATACGCGTACCGGCAGCCACAGGAACCGCTACTAATGCGAGAAGTACCCAAATGTGCCTGGTATAGGGTAGGAGTTGATACCTTTTCTTATGCTGGAACGTCGTACGTGGTTGCCTACGACGCCTTTTCAAGTTTTCCCGAGGTAGAAAAGCTGGAAGACACAACCGCGGCAACCACGGTCACAGCTCTTAGCGCCATGTTTGCCAGGTACGGGGTACCAGTAGAAGTCTGTACGGATAATGGACCCCAGTTTTCGAGCGATGAATTTGCCAGCTTCGCCAACAGATATGACTTTAACCATGTCACCTCGAGCCCCTGTTATCCACAGTCGAACGGCTTGGCGGAAAAGGGTGTGCAGATTGTAAAGAAAATCCTAAAGACCCTAGAGGCGGGGGATGACTTCTGGCTGGGCCTTCTAGCCTGTCGATCAGCACCTCTAGAAGATGGGCATTCTCCGGGTGAACTTCTGCGAAGAAGGCGACTTCGTTCTAACTTTCCTCATTTTCGCAGGGTGTCCCGGACGAATGTGACTAAGCACCACCAAAACAAAGCTGGATGCCCTTTGGGTGTACTACATAGGGGCTCAACGATCCGGCTTCAGGAAGCAGCGGGTTGGTCACAAAAAGCGAAGGTGGTATCCGAGGCTGCTCCACGATCCTACCTAGTAAAAAAACACGAGACCATCAAATGCTGCGGCGAAACCGCCGACATCTACTCGGGACGAAGGAACGGTGTAGCAGTGACAGTGATGACGATGATTGTCCCACCAGCGTCAACTCCAGTTCACCGTGTCCTACCGCACCATCAGAACCAGCCGCGCAAGCATCGCCGCCAGCTCCGAGAAGGTCGACGCGTAACATCCGGCCCCCTCAGAGACTGCGCTATGACGAACACTTTAATCTAGTGCCATAAGCTGTGGTGCATGTTTGTTGTTATTAAGTGTTTATTTTGTTTGTTCCACGAGAGAAGATGTATCGGACACGCGTACTGATAAAATCGGTGCGGATGCGGATCAGTGATGCGCAGTATGTTCAGTGCGCTCGCTCGTGCCTTTATAAGCTGTGGCTCAATAAACGTGGTCATTCTTGCACTCGCGATGATGCTGTTAGCGTCGTCCCTGTGTCCGGTGCTCTAGTGGTACAGTTCTAGGACAGGGTCTTCTTGAATCACGCAGCTGATCAAATTGTCTGATGTGTTCAAATTATTCGACTGTTGGCATGAAACCGGTTGCATATTATTAAAATTTCAAAAAAGCATTCCACAAGGTGTGCCATGTTCTTCTAATGTATGAACTGTCCTTCAACAGATTACCTGCAAGCATTCTTCGTGGCTCCAGCGTTGCCTTTGCGGACGGTTAACAGAATCGAATTGGCGATAACTTGTGTCTTTTCAGGGGTGCCTCAGGGGTGATTGCCGGTCCACTGTTATTTCTAGTATTTATCAGTGATATGGGTATCGGCATAACGTCAATAGCCAGGCTTTATGTAGATGACTGTGTAGCGCAACTATAATTCTGACAAATTGGCCTCACAACCTGACGTTAACAAAGCATATACTGGATGCAACATGCGGTTTATGTCTTGAAGCATCGCTAAAGGCTTTTGTTCCCTTTTGTTCGTAACGCATATCGCTTCCAGCTCAATGACTCTTGAATAGTAATCTCATCCCACAGTCAACAGAACCAAAATAGTTAGGTTTAATTGTTCATCAAACCTAATATAGAATTGCCACAGAGAAGCACTAGCTTTCAAATCTGCATGTGCTCCTTACTATATCCACAGAAATAAAGGTGTGGGCCTCAATACGTAAAGGAGAAATATATTTATGGAGCATTCGGCTTGTTCCTGAGTGTGCATGCACTGCGTGGCGCCCACGTACTGAAAATCTTGTTGACCACCTGAAAATTGTTCACAATCGTGCTGGTCGGTTTGTGACACATAATACGGATTTCCCGCATTACTTTCCTACGTGACGTCTACCTAAATAGCACAACCGTGAGTGGGGATATTTACATAGAACCTCGAGCCTGCGAATCTAGTAACATGTCCACCCACTGCCGATAAAAAAAATAGGTACACGTACATGGTCTTCGTCAATGTTGTCCCCTTTGCCGCTCATTCCAATCGGCGACTGATTGCGGTCACGCGACCAAGTTGGTTGCAAAGCGACCAGTCGCATATGGTCGCAAATGGTCGGTTTTCTCGAAAAGCGACCATTTTGGGCCGGTCGCTCGCTGCTCAATTTTTCAGTCGCGCGACTGCCTTCTCAAAACAGCTGAACCAATCAAACACGCAGAAATGGGACGTCTGTATACGCTGATGCTTATTTTACGTGGCGATGCAGTTGTGAGCAGATGGCGACTAGCCGGTCGCACTCGCCGGTGTGAGCATTGGTCGCCTTCAATCGCTTTTTGGTCGCCTAGTCATAAATAGTCGCGCCATCTTCTCAAGTCACCGGTGTGATCGAGCCATTCCTACGAAGCATTGCTATCGAGTCAGGTCGGTTTATTTCCTGAAAGGCCCCTTTATCAGGGGTGTTACGCAACGGGTTGGGTACATGATGCCACGGATAATGCAACGTATTAACCAATGGGACATTTGAAATGGTAGATATACTGTGCAAGCAAGTACACGCGATTAATGACGAATTTGTATAAGAAAGAATAAATATTTTGGCAAAACAGAAGAAACATAGGCAATGGACAATTGAAGGTAACAAGTAATGGAAGATTTGAAAAAAATGTTGATACATTGTTTACAATCGAAAACACGCTAAATAATGAGTTCGTACAAGAAAGGGCAATTAATTTGGCAAGACAGAAGCAACATCAACCATGAACTTATGGGGACTATTTGTAGATGCAGCATGCATGGTGAGGAAAGGCATTCCGAAAAGTAACTGTTCCAGAGAAAAATGAAGCAGAGAAGTTAGTTGTGTGTGTGAGCGTGGTACTAGAACTTGGAGTGGGTGACCAGTGCGTTGTGATATTCTGGCGGGCGGGGTGATGTGCGGCATACGATTAAGTTAACTGTAGAAGAACTTGTGAAAAAGACCAATGCTGGCTATCTTACGGCGGTGCGAGAGCGACTGTAACTTAGATTGCTCTTTTAAGGCTGATATGCTTACGTCATATGAGTAGACAAGGATTTACGCCTACAGGTAAATGCCATATGTTTGCATTTTCTTGGATTACGAGTCGTTAGCCAAAGGGTACACCAAGACTTCACATGGTTAAGATTTTGCTGCAAAGTATCTCTCTCAGTGTCCTTGTTAATGGTATAGAGAGTTGAAGCTGTGGCAAGCGTCAGTAGATATTTAACTGAAACAATTGTCTTCCAGGCTCCGCGCCGTTGAAGTCGACGTTTCAGACTTAAAAAATAACCCCGCTACGTCGTCAGCTGTTTCTCCTGGGGCGGTTTCCAGCTTCATCTCTCATCAACTCAAAACAATTGAATCGCGTTGTAATGATGCAGATGCTTCGACGCAGTAAATTGCTGTTTTTCGGCATTCCCGATGGTATTTCTGAGACGTGGTCAAGTGCTGAAACAAAAGTCATTGACCTGTGCAAGGATAATTTGAACATAACGATTGATTCATCCAAAATAGAACGGGCACATCGCATTGGTATATACGACTCGGGAAAATTCAGGCCAGTTTTGGTGAAATTCACGTTCTTTAAAGATAAGCAACAGGTAATTGGAAACAGTCCCAAGCTCAAAGGAACCAACTTTGCGGTGCGCAAAGATTTTTCATTGCAGACGCGACTGGCTAGGAAGAAGTTGCTGGAATTTGCTAAACCAAAGAAGGTTCCGTTCAAGCCTAATGTTGATAAGCTAAGAATAAATGACAGCGTTTACGTATGCGACGCCGCTAACGACGTCGTAACACTAGTTTCAGCATAAGAAAGGTGTAGCATGGCGACACGTGTCATCAAAAACAAATGTTTGCCTTATCATAATAGTACTAAACACTGCCAGCTATCTATATGTTTCACTAACATACGCAGCATCCTTCCTAAACGCATCGAACTTTGTTCATATCTGGACAACTGTGAATGCGACATTTTAGTACTAACCAAGACGTGGCTGCACCAAGAGAATAGGAACGACGAAGTCCTGCCCGATTTCAACAAATTCACTATCTACCGAAATGATAGGAACGACAAAAGGGGAGGTGGGGTGCTGATTGCAGTAAAACAGCATATAACGTCCTTTCCCGTTATTCTTCCCAGCCAATTAGAGATTTTGTGGCTTTGCATCACTTCGCCATCTACTAAACATATTTTAGGAGTCTGTTACAGACCACCAGACAGTCCCCAATCTTTCGTCTCCGATTTGCATGATAACCTGGCTGAACTGAAAGTTAAATTTCCAAAATCAAGTATTTGCCTACTTGCCGACTTCAATTATCTCGAAATTGATTGGCCTAGCATAAGCTCACGAACGCGTGACGGCACTAATTTTATTCAATTAACTCTCGATTTCTCATTGGTACAACTAGTTAATCAGCCTACCCGAGGCAACAACACGCTCGACCTCGTCCTCACGTCATTCCCTGACAGTTTTAGCGCTATTTCTTGTTCTGAGGGATTTAGTGATCATATGCTGCTGAATTTCATGATTTCCATTTCTTCATGCACACGTGCGCTAACACCTAAACGTATTTTTGATTATAACCGTGCTGACTACAATGCTATTATTCTCGGCTTGCAAAGTTTTGTGACACATACCTTCCGACGTTTTTTCAGCGTTCTGTCAATGACAACTGGCTTTTGTTCAAACATAGTTTATTGGAATTAACCCACTCTCATATACCATTAACATCCTTTCGCATGAACGCGTCTAAACCATGGTTTAATCGGGTGTTGCGTGCACTAAAAAACAAGAAAAGGCGACTTTTCAAAGCAGCTAAGTGCCTGGGCACACCGGCTTGATGGCAGAAACATACAATCGCCAATAAAGAATATTACAGTGACATCCGTAAAGCCAAGTTTAAATATTATTCCCACTGTAATGACGAAGTTAGCACAAGCGTCGCTGTGGTCGCATGGCTCCTGAAGTGAGGAAGAGAAAGACGAAAGGATCGGTGTCGCTGGTTTTGCCTCGCGCTGGCGTTTGGCTGGAACTGCTCGGGTGCTCTTTGAGCTGGACCTAACGGGATTAAACGCCAATAAACCCCATATCATTTGGTGGAGGTGCTGGGTATCCTAACTATCCTAACAACTCGCCCTGGAACTCCGCAGCCGCACTCTGCCCTCCGCTACCCCCACGACCATGCCAGACGACGCCGGTGAGCGACCCACTTCGTCAACTGTGCAAGTCACCTGTGGTGCCGTTCGTGAACGAGACCCGGCTGTGTTCAGTGGCACCGCTGATACCGACGTCGACGACTGGCTTTCGTCGTACGAACGGGTGAGCAACCACAACAAATGGGACGATCGGACAAAGCTCACCAAGGTTATTTTTTATCTTGCGGGTGTCGCCCACCTCTGGTTCCGCAACCATGAAGCAACCATTGCGACATGGAATGACTTTAAGACTGCATTCGCGGAGGTATTTGGCCGTCCTGCGGTGCGAAAGCTTCGCGCTGAACAGCGCCTTCGCCACCGAGCGCAACAGCCGGGCGAGACTTTCACTAGCTACATCGAGGACGTCATAGATCTCTGCAACCGCGTGAGCCGAACGATGACTGAGGAAGATAAGATTAAAGAAATCCTCAAGGGCATTGAAGACGATGCTTTTCAGATGCTCATGGCCAAGAATCCTACCACCGTTGCAGCCGTAGTCACATATTGCCAAAGCTTCGATGAATTACGCCGGCAACGAGCGCTCGCCCGCCAAACTGTTCCTCAAGTGGCCTCCCTTTCCAGTTTGGTGACTGCTCACGGACAGGCTGATGACGGGTCTCTGCTGCCTCAGATCAAAGCCTTCATTCGTGAAGAGGTGGCCCGCCAGCTCTCGCTGCTCCCTCTCACCCAGGAGCCTGTCCAACCTTTGTCCTCGGCCGTGCAGCAGGCCATCCGCGAGCAGGTTGCAGAGGCCCTTCCACCAGTCCAACAGATTGCTGCACCAGCTCAGATTGCTGCACCTTTGACGTACGCTGAAGTCGTGTCGCGTCCTAGACCAACGACACTCCCCTACTCGGCGCCGCCACCGCGCCCAGCGCTTCTCCCTGTCCCTCAAATGCCCCCTCAGTACTTCCGGCCACAAGATCCCTGGCGCACGCGGGACAATCGGCCGATATGCTTCTCGTGCGGTATCGCGGGACATGTGGCGCGCTTTTGTCGCCGTCGCCTGCCGCGTCAGGACGTCGTCGTTGAGCCACAGGTACCTGCATCCCACCAGCATGCTGATTCGAACCCATCGCCGAACTTCTGGACCGGTCGTCAGAACTTCAGCCCCCGTCGTTCACCATCACCGCGTCGCCGTTCGATATCGCCGATGCGTCGTCGCCCGCCTTCCAACGAGGGAAACTAAATGCTGCAGCTTCGGAGGCAAGAGCTGCACGCTTGTCGAAATGCCCAAGACCTCCGCTATCGCCGCAAAACATTATAGAAATACAGGTTGAAGGAGCCGCTACATTCGCACTCATCGACACGGGCGCTGCGGTTTCCGTCATACGTGAGACTCTTTGCCGTAAGATTAGGAAGGTCACCACATCACTTTCTGGCCTTGTACTTCGTACTGCCACCACGGAGCCCATCGAACCTTCAGCCGCATGCACCGCTAGGATCGTTATTCAGGACGTAGTTTACACAATTGAGTTCCTTGTTCTGCCTTCCTGCTCCCATGATGTCATCCTGGGATGGGACTTTCTGTCGCGCCACCGTGCCGTCATTGACTGTGCCCGTGCCGAAGTTGCTCTGTCTGTCGTTAACACCACTCTGCCTGCCGCCTCTCCCGCCCCCTTAAAGATTATTGTCGCCGCCGATACTGATCTGCCACCAAGCACTTCAACACCAGTCGCTTTGTTGTGTCCATCGGCGCCCGACGCCTCGGTACTGTTCACGCCTTCATCTGTTTTTCTTCACCGCAAATCTCTACCACTTCCATTCGCCGTTCTTGACGTAGCCGCTGGTACAACAATTATGCTAGTGGACAACCCGTTCCAATACCCGCTGACTCTGCTTCGCGACGAGTGCCTCGGCTGTGTCGAACCTATTGACATGTCTGAGTGTTTGGACGTGCCTGGCTCCTCTTCTGGCCTTTCGCTCGACGCCATGACACCATTTCCGAAAAGCTCCCGATTGGCTACCGAAGTCTTTGATTCATGCGTTGACGCCAACCTTTCCCTCGAGCACCGCGAGCAACTCCTGTCTCTCCTAGATACTTTCCGTTCTTCGTTCGACTGTACGGAACACGCCTTGGGTCGTACGAACAGTGTTTCCCACCACATCGACACCGGGTCCCACTCTCCCCTCAGACAACGCCCCTATCGCGTTTCAGCGGCGGAGCGTCGTATAATCAACGACCAAGTGAATGACATGCTCGAGCGTGGCGTCGTTCAACCATCCCAGAGTCCGTGGTCTTCTCCAGTTGTGCTAGTGCGAAAAAAAGATGGTTCTATTCGTTTCTGTGTCGATTACCGCCGCCTAAACAAAGTCACACGGAAGGACGTCTACCCTTTACCCCGCATTGACGATGCACTCGATTGTTTACAAGGCGCTGAGTACTTCTCGTCATTGGACCTACGATCTGGCTACTGGCAGGTTCCCATGGCCGAATGCGATCGACCGAAGACAGCGTTTGTCACCCCTGATGGGCTATATGAATTTACCGTCATGCCATTCGGGCTCTGTAATGCGCCCGCAACTTTCGAGCGCATGATGGATAACATACTTCGCGGTCTCAAATGGAATATTTGCCTATGCTACCTGGATGATATCGTCGTGTTTTCTTCAGACTTCTCGACGCACCTCTCACGTCTCCACCAAGTTTTGACATGTCTTAAGAACGCTGGTCTTCAGCTGAATATCAAAAAGTGTCGCTTTGCAGCTCGCACCTTGACTATCTTGGGCCACGTTGTGTCCAAAGACGGCGTCCTCCCTGATCCTGCGAAACTTCGAGCTGTCGCCGACTTCCCTAAGCCGACGTCACTGAAGACCCTCCGGAGCTTCATCGGCCTTTGTTCTTATTTTCGTCGCTTTGTGCGCAATTTCGCGACCGTTATCGCACCTTTGACGCGACTTCTCACCGTTGGCACCGACATGTCTCACTGGTCTCGTGAATGTGATGACGCATTCCAGACGCTACGCCAGCTGCTCACAGCTCCTCCGATTCTCCGGCACTACGATCCCCGGGCGCCTACGGAGGTGCACACTGATGCAAGCGGCGTGGGCCTTGGTGCGGTGCTCGCGCAACGGAAGCCTGGCTATCACGAGTATGTTGTCGCCTACGCGAGCCGAACCCTCACAAAGGCCGAGACCAACTATTCAACCACTGAGAAAGAGTGCCTGGCTATAGTCTGGGCTCTTGCCAAGTTCCGACCCTACCTTTATGGCCACCCGTTTTATGTCGTCACGGACCACCACGCTCTTTGCTGGTTGTCGACTTTGAAAGATCCCTCGGGCCGCCTCGGTCGGTGGGCCCTGCGGCTTCAAGAGTATGATATCCAAGTGGTGTACAGGTCTGGCCGCAAGCATTCTGACGCGGACGCCCTTTCTCGCTCTCCTCTACCCCCCGATACAGCGTCTCTCTCGGCACAGTACACCGCTATCTCAGCGCTCAACGTCGAGTCCATGCATTCGGAGCAACGGAAGGATCCGTGGATTGTTGCCCTTCTCGACCTTCTGTCGGATTCCACCACCAATCCGCCCTCCCGCGTGCTCCGCCGTCAAGCCTCTCATTTTACCGTGCGAGACAACCTGCTCTACCGCCGCAACTATATACCGGGTGGTCGCAAGTGGCTTCTCGTAATACCTCGTCACATGCGCTCCGACATCTGCGCTGCTTTTCATGCCGACCCACAGAGTGCTCACGCAGGCGTGCTGAAAACTTACGCAAGGTTGCGCCAACGCTTCTACTGGCGCGGTATGTACAGCTTTGTCCTAAAGTATATCCGTGCTTGCGAAGCATGCCAACAACGCAAGATTCCTCCGCAACGCTCGACCGGCGCTCTTCAGCCTTTACCTTGCCCTGCGCGGCCTTTCGATCGGGTCGGCATCGACCTTTACGGCCCACTCCCATGCACTACGTCTGGAAGCCGGTGGATAATCGTTGGTGTTGACCATCTCAACCGATATGCAGAGACTGCCGCCCTTCCTGGCGCTACAGCACGTGAGGTTGCTTTCTTAATCCTGCGCAATTTCGTGCTTCGACATGGCGCTCCTCGAGAACTCCTCAGTGACAGAGGACGCGTCTTTCTTTCCCAAGTGGTCGAAGCTCTGCTTGCCGAGTGCCACGTCGTCCACCGTACATCAACCGCGTACCATCCGCAAACCAATGGATTAGCTGAGCGCTTCAATCGCACTCTTGGCGACATGCTCACTGCATACGTCGCGTCGGACCACTCCAATTGGGACATGGTTCTCCCTTTTGTCACCTACGCTTACAATACCGCGACTAAAGCAACCACAGGCTTTTCACCATTCTTTTATTGTATGAACGAGAACCCTCGTGCACGCTCGATACAGTATTGCCATACCAACCTGACGCCTCTGAATATCGACCCATATCAGAAGTAGCCAGGTACGCTGAAGAATGCCGCCAACTTGCCCGTACCTTCACGACGGAAGGTCAAGCCCACCAGCGGAATCGACATGACACCGACCTGAGCCCTACCACTTTCCGTGTCGGCTCCCTCGTCTGGTTGTGGATTCCGCCTCACGTTCCCGGTCTTTCGTCTAAGCTGCTGGCTCAATACCACGGACCCTACCGGATCGTCGCCTGTACATCTCCTGTAAACTATGTGGTCGAACCTCTCACGCTGTCTGACGATCTGCGGCGTCGTGGTCGCGAGACTGTGCACGTCAGCCGGCTTAAACCGTATTACGATCCCTCTATCGTGTCGTCACCGTGAGTCGCCAGGATGGCTAGTCTTCTCTCGTGGGGCCATTGTAATGACGAAGTTAGCACAAGCGTCGCTGTGGTCGCATGGCTCCTGAAGTGAGGAAGAGAAAGACGAAAGGATCGGTGTCGCTGGTTTTGCCTCGCGCTGGCGTTTGGCTGGAACTGCTCGGGTGCTCTTTGAGCTGGATCTAACGGGATTAAACGCCAATAAACCCCATATCACCACGATCTTCAATCGCTTATGACGCACAACCCCCCAAAATTCTGGAAAACGAAATCACCCACTAACACTCCAGCTCTTATTTCCTTGTTAAATGACACTGGTGCTCCAACCCATACAAAAATACTTCCTTACTTTCTTTGGAACTCTTACCAACTTTCTATCAACTTTAGTAACATCCTATCTACTTTTACTTTCTACTAAAGCATGTTACAAGAAAGTTAGTAGGACCTGTTTTTACTTCGGTTTGAAGAAAGTTTGTTTAAAGAAAGTTGGTAGGCTCTGCTTGAACTTTCGTTTGTAGGAAGTATGTTCAAAGAAAGTTTTAAAAAAGTTGGTAGGCTCCGTTTTTATTTTCGTTTGAAGAAAGCTTGTTTAAAGTAACATTAAAGAAAGTTTATAGGCTCCGTTCTTGTTTTCGCTTGAAGCAAGTTCGTTTGAAGAAAGTTGAAAGAAAGTTGGTAGGCTCTCTCCTTACTTTAGTGTAAAGAAAGATGTAAGAATTGTATTTGTTTCATTCATTTGCTTATTTAACACTGCAATAAGGAAGCATAGCATGCTATATATCAGTAATACAATAATTAGTACGAATAACCTGAGTGTCATACTGATAATTGCTTCCTGCAGTTTAAGAGAAAGCGAGGAGACAGAATAATTTTTGCTATGACGCGTGCATATATAATCAGCAGTAGCTAATGTAAAATATATTGGCCTGCCCCAGTGAAATTCTATATTACGTTTTTTCTACATAAAAAAAAGAAAAGATTGTCACACATTGGTACTCGAACCGGGGACTTCTGCGTGAGGCAGAGACGCTACCACTGCTCCAAGTATTACATTAGCTATTGCAGGACCAATGCATTAACTAGACTTCTGACACGTCGTAAGGCCGTTTATTTGTCTTCACGACGCTTACCTTTTTTTGGAATTCGGCTTCTTGAGAAACCTTTCCTTTACTGTTTTATGGAAACTATACACACAACTTAGCTTTCTCGCAAATGCAGTACCTGCGGTCGCTGTTAAAAGAGCCTTTCTTTTCAAAACTGCGGGTGATCGTTGTGTTGATATATTGACGGAATTCGTACGGCAGCAAGGATTCCGTAAATGCTTGCATGGGCACACAAGTCAATAATTTACGATTGTCAGTTTACTAAGTAGTCAGTTGTGTACCTGGCATGGTCGTATCTGTTTGTTTATGCGCGCGTGCAAGCAGTATCCCTGTTGCACTTCAGCCGAAGCTTCAGCTGCTGTAGCACGCCAGCCATCGCCACGTTTTGTCACCTTTATTCCTGACGCTAAGAGGAAATATGGTCTCACCAATTCAAGATGAGGGCACATATTCTCAAAAACACTACACTTGGCGCCATAATTAACGTGTATGTTGGCGGTGATTACGGATATGTACTCGGTAAGTGTCACATTAGCCCGTAGACCGTCCGTCATTTCAAGCAGATGGCGCGGCACGGGCGGCGCGTGGATTGGCTCATGCTTCAGCTATGACTTCCCTTGAGTAACAAATGCGAATCTCGAAGGTTATGCTCCTGAAGCGATGCGAATCGGGGAGGCAGGTTCCTTTTCGTTAACCGCAGTGTGGCGCTGCTGCAGTGTTTTGTTCAATAAATCCACTCCAATCCAAGTTGCTCCAGTTTATGGCCCACGTTGGCTGTGCGCGAGTGCTTGTTGCAGTGAGGCGGTAGTTGAATTTATATTAGAAGTGCCTAGGCAAAATATGCTTCTTATCGTGTGCATTAACTATCGCACAACCTCTGGACTCGTGAAATGCCCTGTGTTCGCCGTATGCTTCGAGCGATACGCCAGTGTCAACAGTGTCTTACAGCGCCCGCCCGAGCTCCTTTTGTTCCCGCCTGCCTGCGCTCTCTCGTGAAAAGCCTGGTACTGGGGCTTCATCACAGTGTATGGAAGAATTTGTTGTAGGTTGTGCGTTCGTGGTGCTGTAGTTCATCGGCAGCTCTACAGTGTTTACGTCCGAAAAAGAGTTGGCGCCACGGTACCTGTGGGACGAAGGAGCGTTTGCTGACTACGTCTTGAAAGGTAAGCAAGTTTGGCGCTTGTGCGCGTTGTTGTAGCTTATGGTTCATGTAATGAGCTTTGTGTAACTAGAGCAGAGCGCATTCTGAGCGTAAGTTGTCCATGTTTCTGTGCACATTTAGTAAGCAATTTTACGAAAGCTGCTGTTGATGTTATCGCGTACTTGCATTTTCCTGAGAAGTATGCTACCCCGTCTGATTGCTCTGACTGAATGGGAACACAATTATGGAAACACTGAAAGTTACTGTTTGTTGGGTAGTTTCCCGGCAGAAAATTATTCCTTATATAAGCATTTCCGCGAGTACACTGCAGGTGTGTATACGTCGATGTGTCATGGGCTTCACGCATTGGCACAGGATAGCTATGTTTGACGCTTGCGCACATATTAGCTTGTATGGATGGATGGATGGAAAACTTTAATGAACGTCCTGAGGTACGCGACTCAGCTTGTATGAAAACATTTTTTTGTATACAGTTCACTTTGAAGGCCCGCGTCGCGAGAACCTGTCTGTATTCTATATTGAACTATAGAACATGTCGTGTTCTATATTGCAAGGCAACATATACGCCGATATTGCAATGACGAGGTTTCTTTTTAATCGAGACATCTCAATCAGATGCTGGCTTTTACTATATATACATATTCATCTAAAGAACAGTATGCCAGCTCTTCCGGTCATAGGTAATGACTGTGCCTTGCAGTAATAAAGTAAGGGCTGCGATTTCGTGGCGATACTTTGCGCTGTATCCTACGTCACTCTTACCACCCACCGTGAACGGCCTGCTATGCCAGCTCATAACACGGGCGGCGCGTCGGTCAAACCTCTGACGAAGAGCGAGGAGGAATACCATCGCTATACAAACACGGCCTGGGGTTCAAAAGACTTTTCATGTGCTCAATATTTTTTTTCATAATCCAATGCTCTTTTTGCTTTATTACGTATTTGAGTTTCGGTGATTTTCCTGGTAGTCTTATGTTTGCTGCATTCCAGCATTGAATCTCACTTGTTACAACATAACCGTATAACCTCCTGAGATATAACGAAGAGAGATTCGTACGAGACGCACATTTATGTAGCTGATAGTGTGAGGCTCTTTGCAATTTAGTATTACACTGATGTGACAGGTTTCCAGATTCACATTGCAATAAATTATTCATTTCTTGCAGCTGAAGGCTATGCGGATTCTGGAGGCATCCCACAGGAACCTGCAGCACTGCTGCAAGCTGGAGAGCACCACTATAAAGCACCTGATCTGCGTGCTTTTGCAAAGGTGAGTACAAAACTGTCATTGCCTTGTGTGTGGTAGGATATGTTTCTGTAATATGCAATCATTTTACTGTGTGTGCATTTTCATGATTTCTATTGGCAAATTACTTGCATTTCACTTTTGGTCATCTGGAGGGCCCTCAGTTTAATGAACTCACCTTTAACTAGCCTAACCTGAGCTAAATATAACTCTGACTTGAGTAACTGCATGATATACTCTGTACAGACTGTATATTAATCTAGTCAGATTGCCTTTTTAAGATAATCGTTGAGAAGCATGAGGTCTCGAGATGTGTATATGTTTGTCATTTTTATTATGCAGTATTGTGTAGCTCACTTCTCACACTATTGCCTGTGCGCCTATATTGTTCCCTCTAATCGGTCACACTTATGTATTGCGTACCGTACTTCATCTCCTAAAATTAGCATACAAACAGCAAGATTTTCTTCTTTACTAGGTAGCTGCTGAATCCTTAGCCACAGTATGAGAAGGTAATTCCTCAAGCATATAACAAACCAATAACCTTTTATTGTGACAAGTTCAATATGCACCCGAAGTGCAGGTTGGCTTCAAGCAGGAAGCTGGTCGCCTTTGTATTTTACAGAAATTTGAGGTGGGAACGCAAACTGCTAAATCACAACAATCCGCACAGTGCAGTATAGTTGCAAGCCACCACGACAGTGCAGCTTAACGCTGAGTGTTCACCATTACATTTGCACTTTTTTTTCTGTGGGCAGTAGTTGCAAGCCACGACAGTGCAGCTGAACGCTGAGCATTCGCCTTTACATTGGCATTTTTTTCATCGTGTCTCTGCCCTTCTCCAGTTGACATTGGATAAAGCTTGTTCTTTGCTGTCACTTATCTGAAATGCAAACAATCCATTTTACCTTTTCTTTCATATTACTTGTCAGCTGCCTAATACACAAGCTTCCGGAGACATGGTAACAAAGCTGACTACTGCCCAGAACATGTGTGCATCTGTGGTTTGTGGTACCAGATGCTCACTACCTCGGATTTACTGAGATGTCACAAGGAAGCTTGCTTCATGCTCGAGCTGCCCCGCACTTGGTGGAAAAATTGAAATAGTCACTGTTTAATATAATATTTTCCCGGCAGGGCCGTCTGCGTCGGCAGGCGTTTGGCGAGTTGCGCCACCATGTACCCGAGCACATGAGGGTTGGACCCTCCCGCGTGTAGCCGTGCGTGGCTTAGCCGTGGCTGGGGAAAGGGGGATCCTGGGGGTTGAGCCGATGCCGGGTGTTCGGACCTTTAAGGCCCCCCGGCGGAGGCAACACACCTCTTCGCCCTCTGCTTCACATAGACGGCACCCCTGGGCTGACCCACCCAGGGGAAATCGGCAGTCGCCTTTTCCTGTCTCTCTCTCTCCACACACCTTCATCTTTCCCTCTCACTTGTAGTCTTTCCTGTCTTCTTTTCTCTTGTGATAACTTCCAACATTCCTGGCGGCGAGAGTTAACCTGGTGTGCTATGACCTACCTTGGATATAACATATGTGGTTATAGCGACGATGTACAGTTGGCACGGTAGGGCTTGCTTCACCACATACCCTGCCTTGTCCCCTTGTTGGGCTCGGTGGTGGGTGACTGGCATCGTCGCCGAATACATAACACATTTCATGGGAACTTCCAACCCCTTCTCAATCGATCGTCCCTCTAAAAGGGGGCGCACCGATGCTACATTCCAGTTTTTCCTCAAAGGCACTCAGACTTTCCCGAAGTTTCACGTTGTTCACAGTGATAAACCTGACAAGAGGGCAAGAACGATTTCACCATTCATTGTAGCGAAGTATCTCACAGAGACCATTGGAAGCGGCTGTAAAATCACCAAGCTAGCCAGTGGCGACTTATTACTCGAACTGAAAGACAAAGCACAACATGACAAACTAACGAACCTTGTACAACTTGGAGACATCGCTGTCAGCGTAACCGCACACCGAACCATGAATACGGCCAAAGGCGCAATTTCTGACATTGACTTGATGGACTTGACCGAAGAAGAACTCCTGGAAGGATGGAAAGATGAAAACGTAATAAGTGTACAAAGAAAAAAGATCAGACGTGACAACAAGGAACTGCCAACTAAGCACCTGATAGTTACCTTTGGCTCTAGCACTCTGCCAGAGACATTAGAAACTGGATATATCAAAATCAGAGTACGACCATACATCCCAAACCCGCGACGTTGTTTTAAATGCCAGAGGTTTGGTCATGCCTCCCAGAGCTGCCGAGGGCGGCTAACCTGTGCGAAATGTGGCATAAGTGATCACTCTGCAGATGACTGTGAGACTGAGCCCCGTTGCAGCAATTGTAATGGTGGCCACCCTGCATGCTCTCGATCATGCGCAGTTTGGAAGAAAGAAAAAGAAATAATTGCGATGAAGGTAAAGGAAAACATAACTTTCAGAGAAGCAAGGCAACGGATCTCACCAAAATTTGCACGGAGCGCACCTTTCGCCGAAGTGGTACGTCGGGGGGCAGTACCACAACGGCACCTGGCGGCCGCCAGCGCCACGCACAGCGAGCGCGCGGCACCGCCACTCGCCCCCACGGTGGGAGCAGCGAAGGCTGCCCTACCTCCCCCAAACTCGACCACAGCGGAGGCCTCTGCTAGTGCTGGCACCAGTCAGCGCAGCTCAGAGGTCAAGACAAGCCCATCAACTACCAGGACGGTGGGCTCCAAGGCCTCGTCTTCCAAGGCAAGGCCTTCAGGGAAAACACACCGCTCGCAAGAGCGCGTGTCCAGTGCGATCGCAAGAGGCTATGGACACAACACCCAGTCAGATGGCGCAGTTGGCGCCTAAAGAGCGGCGCGATTCTGTCGACCGCTCTAGAAAAGACAGAACTCCAATTACAGGACCCCAAAATGGCCCTGTAAGCTAAACCAAATTTGTTCTCTTTGACACCTAGCACAACATTTAGTTAATATGGATACACTGATTATTCAGTGGAATTTCAGAGGTCTGCTCTGCAACCACGATGATGTCCAAGAAATCCTCCACGAACTAACTCCAAAAGTGCTGTGTGTCCAAGAGACCCATTTGAAATCTAAACACAAACACTTCCTTCGTCACTATGTCGTTTTTCGGAAGGATCGCGATGATACCTTCGCATCATCCCGAGGCGTAGCCATCATAGCTGACAAATCTATAGCTTGTCAACACTTGCAGCTACAAACACCACTTGAGGCAGTGGCCGTTCGAGCTGTACTTCTAAATAAATTGATAACCATCTGCTCCCTATATATACCGCCGCATTTTCAGCTTCACAAACAAGAATTCCAAACATTAATATATCAGCTACCTGAACCGTATCTTGTGCTTGGAGATTTAAATGCACACAGCAACCTATGGGGCGACTCGCGCTGCGATGCGAGAGGTCGCTTGATTGAACAGTTCCTTTTTTCTTCAGGTGCATGTCTTTTGAATGGGAAGGAGCCCACGCATTATAATCTGGCGAACAAAACATACTCCTCAATAGACCTTAGCATTGCATCTCCTACTCTTCTACCTTGCTTTAAATGGACAGTTATTAAAAACCCTTACGAGAGTGGCCATTTCCCGGTAGTTCTATGCACACCAATGTCTAATGAATGGCCTCCAGAATTTCCTCACTGGAAAACTGACTCATCTGACTGGGAAAAGTTCAAAAGTCTTGCTTCTTTATCATGGGACGACATGTGTGCTTTAAAAATAGACGCTGCGGTTAAATATTTTACGGTTTTTCTCCTTGACACCTCCTCCAAATGTATCCCTGTAACAAGTGGATTGTCCACAAAACGCCGTGTTCCGTGGTGGAACGATGAGTGTCGAATAGCGCGTAAGAAGCAGAACAAGGCATGGGGTTTACTTCGGGATTCTCCGACAGCAGAAAATCTGGTTAATTTCAAGCAGGTCAAATCCCAGGGTCGGAGAATGCGGCGACAAGCTAGAAGAGAGAGTTGGAAAAAGTATATATCGGGCATTAACTCTTACACTGATGAAAAAAAAAGGTCTGTAACAGAGTGAAGAGAATAAAGAGTCGACAGCCTTACTCGCTGCCTTTGGTGAATAATCAGGGCGACAGCATGGAAGATCAGGCGAACTTTCTTGGCGCACATTTCGAACAGATATCCAGCTCGTCGCACTACTCTGGAACATTCCAAAGGTACAAAAGGCAAATAGAAGGACAACCATTAGAACGGAAAGGCACAAAATGCGAGGCATACAATAGACCTTTTTGCATGGCAGAGCTTCAGGCAGCACTAAACAGCTCCAACAAATCTGCCCCAGGTTCTGACCGCATTCTATATGAAATGCTAAAACACTTGCCGTGTGAAACACAAAAAAACTCTTCTTTGTCTCTACAATTCTGTATGGTCTTCCGGTGAAATTCCCTCTGCTTGGAAAGAGGCCATCATAATTCCCAAGTTAAACAGGGTAAGGACCCTTCTTTGGCAAATAGTTATCGGCCTATAGCATTGACGAGCTGCCTATGCAAAGTTATTGAGAAGATGGTAAACAGGCACCTGGTCCACTATCTAGAAATAAACAAGAAACTAGACCCATATCAATGTGGTTTCAGAGAAGGCAGATCGACGACAGATCAGCTTGTGCGCATGGAAACGTACATCAGGGATGCCTTTGTCCACAAACAGCTTGTATTATCTGTGTTTCTTGACATGGAAAAGGCGTACGATACTGCGTGGCGCTTCGGGGTCCTTCGAGATCTTTCTGCAATGGGAATTCGCGGCAACTTACTGAGAATAATTGAAAGTTATCTCTCTGACAAGGACATTTCGTGTTTGAGTTGGCAACGTGCACTCTCGGCCATGCATACCGGAGACAGGTGTACCGCAGGGTGGAGTACTGAGCTGTACGCTATTTATTGTTAAAATGAACTCCCTACACACCATATTACCTCGTACACTCTTTTACTCCGTCTATGTGGACGATGTACAGATAGGGTTCAAGTCGTGCAAGCTTAGCATTTGCGAGAGGCAGTTACAGCTTGGCTTGAATAGATTCTCAAAGTGGGCGGACGAGAATGGTTTTAGATTGAACCCTCAAAAAAGCACGTGTGTTCTGTTCTCAAACAAGAGAGGTGTACTACCAGAGCCAGATATTAACCTTAATGGAGAAAGATTAACTGTCAGCCTTGAACACAAATTCTTAGGTGTTATCGTGGACACAAAACTTCATTCTCCGCTTCAAATATCTTAAAGAAAAGTGCCTGAAGACCATGAACCTCCTTAAGCTGCTCTATCGGACAACCTGGGGCAGTGACAGGAAGTGTCTGCTTAGCCTGCATAATAGTCTTGTACGATCACGTCTCGACTACGGAGCCTTGGTGTACCATTCCGCAACTCAGAGTGCGCTAAAGATTCTCGACCCAGTCCACAACCTCGGTATACGACTGGCAACAGGCGCCTTTAGAACGAGCCCAGTTGAAAGTATGTACGTCGAGTCCATCGAATGGTCCTTACATCTACGCAGAACATTCTTAAGTTTTTCATACTACACTAAGGTAAAATCAGACACCGAACATCCATGTCATTGCATCGTTAGCGACCTGTCTGCAGACTTATCATAACCGTTCACTTATTAGAACTCCTTTGAGCCTGCGCTTGGAAGCAATGGTAGAAGAAACAGACGTCCATCTCCCAGAAAATATTCTAATGCCTCCCACTCGCCTACCACCGCTTTGGGAATGGCAGACCATGGAGTGCGATATCTCTTTTATCGAAATAACGAAACATGCACCTGAGGCACATTTCCATGATCGTATCATTTTCATGATACGATCACATTTCCTCGAACTCCAAGCGAAGTATTGCTGTGCTGAGTTTTATACAGATGCTTCCAAATCATCTGCTGGTGTCGCGTATGCAGCTCTTGGGCCATTTTTTTCCATATCCGGTGCTCTAAATCCCAACAAAAGTATTTTCACTGCTGAAGCGTACGCGATACTCTCAGCTGCAAAGCACATCATGCAAAGAAATCTCAATAAAGCCATCATTTTCACGGATTCATTAAGCGTAGTAAGAGCCTTAATGGGTTTTCAAAAACATAAGAACCCTGCTTTTAATGATCTATACACACAACTATGCTTAGCCTTAAAGTACAACCAAAACATCGTCCTATGCTTGGTACCTGGCCATAGGGGCTTAAAAGGTAATGTAGCTGCTGACGAAAATGCAACGTCACTCGCTTTTAATGAAACGGATATGAATAAACCAATACCAGCAACAGAACTTAAGCCTTTCTTACGCCATAAACTGAGGAAGTACTGGCAGGACCAATGGGATAATGCAGTAGTGAATATGCGACACATTATCAAACCAAAATTAGGGAACTGAATATCTGAAAGAACAGCAAGATATAAGGAAGTGCTTCTTTGTAGATTAAAAATAGGACATACTTACGCCACTCACTCCTGCCTTTTGACGGGAAGCGAACCTCCGACATGTACCAAATGCGGCAACAGGCTTACAGTGATTCATGTTCTTATCCAATGCACTGAAATAGAGGCAGAAAGGAAAAAGTACTTCCCCTCCGGTTATCTCCAACACATACCGTTACACCCAGCATTCTTTCTGAGCAATGAACCTCTTTTTACTTTTCAAACAGTATTAAACTTTTTAACAGAAACTGACACCTTACATGTAATTTGGCCAGGCTACTTCTAGCACGGCCTCCACATGGAGGTTATAGCTGCAATGAAACCATTTTCTAGAGCACGTGCCTCCCAGCCCTTGCCTTCAAGGCCTTTGATGAGGCACTAGTGCTACAGTCACAACATATTTTACTGATCATCCCTATCTCGTGAAACATTATTGTCATCACAGACACGATCAGTCACTTTCATTTTTTTAATATGTATATACTTGTATTTTACGCAATTTATAGCGAATAAATTTGAGGCCCCTTTACAGCCACATTGCAACACATGTATATTTTACACTTTTCAGCGAATGTTTTTAGGCCTCTATACAGCCGTTTTTCATATACTCATATACTGCATTTAACTCATATATCATGAGAAGCACGGATCATCGACTTCGCGCTTGGGCCACATCTGGCCCTTGCGCCAATAAACCCTACAAATCATCAATATAATATTTTTGTTGTGGTTTTAGCAAATTGAGTTTTCAAACTGTGAATAATGTGCACTAGAGGGTCTATAAGAAGTTTTATACCACCTAAAGACATGGTTTAGGCAAAAAGTGCTTTACACATGTAATCCTATTATTGAGTTTGGCATATCTCGCTGAAGCCGTTCTAAAAACTTTGAGCATCTTTACTGCAACTGATTTACGGCTACTTTACACAAGTGTACGATTCCTACATGTAACACATGCATATCATGTGCAGCAGTTCTGCTTCAGCAATGCTTCAGTCATTTTTTGGGTGGCGTTCCAATACCCACAAGGACGTCGTCCAAAAAGAAGCTTTGCACCCCAGAAGTGTGAATGCCATTCTAAGTATGTGTGGCAAGGCAGCCAGTTGAAGTCTTCGTTTTGATTGTGGGTAATTTGAAGTCAAATTCTTGTGGATGACTGCATCATGCTATCTCGTCCAGATACAATTCATAAGGCTAACTATTATTGTATTTTTCCTCCTTTAGGCTTGCAGCAAGAGCGATATCAAGAACACAGGCGATATCAAGAACACGGGAGATATCAAGACCACATTATAATCACTGCTTGCTTGTGGATTCTGAGGGCATGTATGAAAGGGTTGGAAAATAAACATCAGTGTTTGAAAAGATTGGTGTGTTTCGCTAACAGGTGTCATACTTTAATATGTAGAAGTTGCATCGGAACACTACCAGATAATTTTTAAAAATGCTGGAAAAAGTGAATAAATGTCACCAGGATGTTTCTAGGGCGAGCAACAGAAAGTTGGAAAAAAGTTACAAGAATGTTTCTAGAGCAAGTAACAGATAGGTGGAAAAAGGTTACAAGGATGTTTCTAGGGCGAACATCAAAAAGTAGGAAAAAAGCTACTAGGATGTTTCTAGGTAAAGCAACAGAAAGTTGGAAAAAGTTACAAGGATGTGTCTAGGGGCGAACAGCAAAAAGTAGGAAAAAAGTTACTAAGATGTTTCTAATAAGTAAAAAGATACCCTGCCTTTAATGTTTAAAGGATGTTCATTTATCGTTTAAAGAAAGTTTGTAAATAGAATTTTGATTGAATATCGGTGGCCAATAGCCGACAGGATGTTGGTATGAAGTATTTAGGAAGTTTATAAACGGTTTTAGAACTTTCAATAGACCGTTGGTAGGTTTTAGTAACATTTGTCTAAAAAATTTAATTGAAAGTTGCTAGAATTTTTTGTAAGGGAAATAAGAAGACTGTCCTACTGTATTCAATAACTATTTTGCTTCAGTGTTCATGCAGGAAGACCATTACAATATTCCACCATTAGCTGATGTAGACTACCAATACATGAGCCCCATAGAAATTAAGCCCGACCCTCATAGAACGAATTTCCGGCGTCCAAGCGGCGAACTTCGTCCGACGGCGGCCGCTCTTCGGTCGGCGTCAAAAATCGCGACGCGCGCCACCGATTTAGAGGGGATAGATATTTTCGCCCGCCGCCGGAAGCGTCCAGCGCGCGGCGACAAGCCCGATCCATTCAGGAGGCAGCACTTCCGGCCGTTGCATCATGGGATTGAGCTTATGTAAAACATGGCGGCGGTCCCGGTCGCCCGCTTCGAACTGAATTTGGCGTTGTTTTTGTAGAATTCACTTCGTTCGTAGCAACTGACTGCGCAAACGGCTTTTGCTTAGTCTCATGCCGCTTCGACGAGAGAGTGTTATGGCTAATCTTGAGGAATTTTCGAGATCGCTTCTCGTTTCGAACGCGCCTAAGCCTAGCGAGATAAATTTTCATTGAGATGCGAGCGTCACTTGTCGGTAAAGTTGGGAGATAGGCGCGACGACGGCATATGGCCTCTGAGATGGGAAGCTTTCGAGGGCTATGGTAGATAGCTTGTACTGCTTGTCTGTTTCGCTGCAGATCGGCGGACATGGGAAGTAAAAATACAACGCGCTCCTGGCTTCCATTTCGCTGCCTCTGGCACTTTCCTGACGGACACACACATAGAATTACTTGGTTGCCCTATGTATGCGAAATTCAAAGCGTAATGGAACAGCGTATGTTGTAGAAGAAATAACTCAAGAAAAATTATAAAACACTAAGTTATGACGTTATTAAGTGTCACAACATGCTAAATCTTACTGTGGGTTACATTTAAAAAACGGTAATATCCTGCTTCACGGCTGGCCACATTGATAGCGGCTCGGCGGCGTTCGCCGCTGGATCGTCGCATGAGGGGCGGTGAGGCGAAAACACGGCGGCGCGTCTCGCTACACTTTTTGACGCGCGAACATCGTCGGGGAAGTTCGCTCCATGAGGGTCGGGCTTTAGTGTCGCCGGCATTGCATCATTGATAAACAGTCTCAAGATATCAACTTCCGCCGGTGTTGATGATATTAATACAAAAATACTGAAAAACACTGTCATACATTCAAGCAATATTCTCTTTTAC
Source organism: Dermacentor silvarum (assembly GCF_013339745.2). Classification (NCBI taxonomy): domain Eukaryota; kingdom Metazoa; phylum Arthropoda; class Arachnida; order Ixodida; family Ixodidae; genus Dermacentor; species Dermacentor silvarum. Next base: position 10,517,038 of record NC_051159.1, read on the forward strand.
ATCTTTCGTCAGTCCCTAACAACTGGAGAAATTCCAAACGACTGGAAAATTGGAAGATTATACCCATTTTCAAATCAGGTGATAAAACAAACGCGCGTAATTATCGCCCATTTCATTGACATCAGTTTGATGCAAGATCCTCGAACACGTAATCGTATCAGGCGTTGCGCAGCATCTCGACAGTAATAATTTCGTTTTTACTAGCCAGCATGGGTTCAGGAAAGGCTTCTCGTGTGACACTCAACTGCTAGAATTTACTAACGAACTGCTACACAATATGGATGAGAACTTTCAAACAGACTGCATATTCTTAGACTTCTCAAAAGCATTTGACCGTGTCACGCATTCACGCTTAATAGCTAAAATCACTTCCCTTAACCTAGACTCATCAACAACCTCATGGATAAGGAACTTCCTGTCATCTCGCAAACAATTCACAGTTGCTAACGATCACTCATCTCAATTTAGAGAGGTACTATCTGGTGTACCTCAAGGTAGCGTCCTAGGCCCATTGCTGTTCCTCATTTACATTAATGACTTGCCCTCTAACATTACATCAACCATTCGTTTGTTCGCAGATGACTGCATTATTTATCGCAAAATTCGTTCATCTTCAGATCACCTAGCACTTCAAAGTGACCTCGATCACATAACGACTTGGTGCACATCATGACAAATGTCGCTTAACACCGAAAAATGCAAGCTCATGACATTCAGCCGGGAAAAATCAATCTCTTCTTCCAATTACTTACTGAATAATGCCTTAGTGCCCCGTACGCTTTCATATAAATACCTAGGCGTTCATTTCACGAGTAACCTCTGCTCGTCCACCCACATACAGAAAGTAACAGCCAAAGCATCGCGCACATTAGGATATCTAAAACGTAATCTCCATGAAACTCCTGCCACTACGCGTAAGCTCACCTAGTCAAACATTTGTTCGTCCGCAACTCGAGTACGCATCACCCATTTGGTCACCTCATCAGGCTTATTTAATTAATTCCCTCGAATCAGTTCAAAATCGCGCCGCACGTTTCATTTCTAGGAACTACAACCGTCACTCAAGCACAACAAGCATTAAATCATCGCTCTCACTTTCTACATTGCAATCAAGGAGAATAATTGCCCTAATCTGTCTATTCCACAAGATAGTCCATAGCGTCGTTCATTCAACGCTGCCTCTTACACAACCTTACCGCACTTCACGTCGTTAAAACAACCCTCTAAGCTTCCAACGCATTCCTGGTAGAACCGTTGCATTTAATTCATCGGTTTGCCGCAGGCTATCATTCACTGGAATGGTCTTCCTGAGCACATCGTCGAGATCCGTGATCCAACTAGTTTTAGGGCCGTAGTAACGGCCATTTTTTCTAAATACTAACACATTATTAAGTTTTGTATAATGTTGTGCTTACTTTTCAGTGATGGGTACTAACAGTCAATAAGCATTGTTTTTGCACAGTCATATTACTCATGCTCCTCAAATTACCCCTATCTATGTAATCCCCCCCCTCACACAATGCTGCGATGCTGGAGCCTGTGAGGCAACGTGAATAAATAAATAAATAATATATCACGCAGTCATTAGCGAACATTCGAATTTTGCAGCTTACATTGATAGATATTAATATTTATCCTCATTGATATATATTTAAAAAAACGTCGATAAAGAATGGACCCTAGAGGGACACCTGAAAGTACCGGATGAAGGACGGAAGATAGGTCGTTGATAGTAACGAATCGCGCGCAGATAGTGAAGAATGTTTCAAGCCTATGCACCAATGTTTAAATTCAAGAAACAAATTTATGTAACGAGTGATGGTGAGAGACTTCATCAAAAGTTCTTTTTTTTCATAGTCGAGAAAGATGGCGTCAGTTTGATGATTCTTGTCAAGATTCGCATGGTCGTGAGTGAAAACAGCTAGTTGGGTTTCGCAAGAAAGGCTTTCACGAAATCCATGCATTGCAGGACGAAATAAATGGTTGGCGCCTAAATGAACCATGATCAGGGAGTAAGTGAAGTATTCCATTATCTTGCATGGAAGACTTGTTAAGGAGATGGGGCGATAATTAGTGGGTTATTCCTGTTGCCTGCTTTGTAGATGGGAATGAGCTTTCCCACTGTCCAGTCATGAGGGATGTAGCCTGCTGAAAGCAACTGAGCAAACAAAAGACTCAAATATGCCGGGGAGATATCTTTAGTACTTTTTAACACTTGCGAGTTAATACCACCGATACCGGCGCAGGACGAGAATTTGAGGTTATCTATTACATTGGAGATACCATCTGCGCAGAACGTGATGGCCGCTATTACAGATACTGTGTTGGTACACAATAGTGGTAGATGAGCACTAGACTTTTTGTAAAAAACTGAGGCGAAGGCATTGTTGAAAGAAATGGCACAGTCAGTATCGGTCATAATGTACGCGGAATCGTCAGCAAGAGTTATGGCACGAGCTTGGGTGGGGTTTATTACTTCTAAAAATTATGGGGGGGGGGGGGGGGGGGGGGGGCTTTCTCTGAGTAAATTTGGTAAGTCATTAAAATAAGTATCATTGGCACTGCTAACAGCAGATAACTACGTTTTTCGGCTGAATAATACTTTTCCCATGTGCTGGCATTCGTACTCTGCTTGGCAGCTCAAAAATGTTTTTTTTTTCTAATCGCTTTACATGGTTAGTGAACAATGGGTTCTGACGATTTGCACGAAAGCTAATTTTTGGTATATCTTTGCCTGCTAATTGAATAATTTTATTTTTAAATAGCGTCCAATTATTGTCAATGGATCGTTCGTAGAACCGAGATTGAAAGTTTGTTAGAAAGGCAGTCAGTTCTTCAATAATGGCTTCGAAGTTTCCGTTATCGTACAGGCTGATAGTTTTGCTGTGTGTGGCACGTGGCGGTGCGGAAAAGAAAAAGGTAGCGTGAAGAACTTTGTCGTCACTGATAGCAGGAAGGAAGCTTAAATAGGATAAGCTGTTTGGATGATTAGTATAAGGTCTAAGATGTTTCCACAGTCACGCGAGACACGTGTGTCTTCGGAAACAAGCTGTGAAAGATTAAAGTTCAAACAGATGTCGATGAAGTCTCTAGCATCAGCATTAGTTGGTGCTGTGGAAGATAGGTCACGCCAGTCAATACCAGGGAAGTCAAAGTCATCGAATAAAAAAATATGAGCGTTAGAAGTGTGGCAGTAACCTGGAATAAAATGCTATTTAACTTTCCAAGGAAATCGGGGCTGTTGACAGGGCGTCGATAACACACACCCAGCCCGACAACCTGTGGGAAAGAGTGGAGTAGTAGCCAGGCTATCTCAACGTCAGTAGGAGGCGCGAGTGGTGTACAGGCTAATGGCTTAATCGCTAAACGCTGTAAGAACCCCCCCCCCCCCTCGTGTTCCTCGATGGTAACAGCGGTGAATTTCGAACTTGGCAAGTCGCATAATACCTCATTGTCACCGATCTCTATGTTTGGCACGTTTCTAGTAAAATAACTAAATTACTACCAGATGTATAAGCAAGACTTGATATACATTCGCGTGTCATAACAAAAGTACGGGCGTTAGTGAAAATAACAGATAAAGAAAGCTTTAGCGCTTTCTGGTCGTCGTGGGGCAAGGGTTAAGTGAACCTCTAAGGCGTATTCATTGCTAGTGAATATATTTTACGGTGTTAGATTGTTCATCATATTTTTACGTTTGGATCCTATGACAAGTGTTTTGAAGCGTAGTTTGAAAGGTGTTGCTTTTCTTTTGCCGAAAACAGTAAAATGTTTGCAGGCATTTCGAACGGCGGGCGAAAAATTCTCGACAATGCTGCAATTGATCCACTTTAACATGCGACCGTAAGTCAAGTCCAATTCTTTTAAGTTCAGTTCAGTTAAGTTTATTTCCTTAAAGGCTCCTTTATCAGGGGTGTTACACTAGGGGTGGGGTACATCATGCAGCGAATAATTCATCGCAATAACCATTGGGATCGACATTTCAAAAATGCTAGGTAAACTGTGCAAACAAACACACGAGATAAATAATGAATTTGTATAAGAAAGAGTAATTATTTTTGCAAAACAGAATAGACACCGGAAATGGACAATTCAACGTAATAACAAATGGAACATATAAAAAAGGTATTTATATAGAAATACATTGTATACATTGTACATTGTATACAAATACATTGTATACGATGAAAAGCACACGTTAAATTAGGATTTTTTACAAAAAGGGTAATTAATTTGGCAAAACAGAAGAAACATCAACCATGAACATACGGAGACTATTTGTAGATACAACATGGTGAGTAAGGGCGTTCCAATCTGTCGCTGTTCGAAAGAAAAGTGAAGAGGAGAAGGTAGTTGTGTGTGAGCGTGGTTTCAAAGGGTCCCTGAACCAGCCCTCGGGCTTGGTGAAATAACATAGTCTGCGGGTAGCATACGCTGTTGTGTACATCTCAGCCAAGTTCTGCTGTCGTTCGCGGTCCGTGGAGTTCGCAAGCGGAGCCCGAAGTCACCTTTCTCTCAAACGCTCTCGTTTCAAAAGACCCCATGATCCTCTCTCTTTTCCGTGTGCTTTATTTCGTAATAAAGCACACTCAAATACACGGCTGCTATTGGTCGCTGCGGTCGGCTACACCTTGGCCACCGCGAGGTACCGCCACGAGTCCAGTGACTAAGCGCACTGTGGCTCGCTTGAGGACAACCGCGTTTGGCATACGTTTAGCGCTTCGTAGGCACCAAAATCGGAAGTTCCGAAATGAAATTTGAACTGCGCGCCCCGGTGACGTTTCGGAGGCGGAGTGTTGGCGCCCCGCCCCACTCCGCCGTAGCCTTTGCAGTGCAAGGCATTGAAGAGGGAAGGGGAGCACAACGGAGGTCGTGTCTGATTGCCAATAACTCCGGTTCTGCTGAACGCATTGAAGTACTTTTTGCGGCAAAGTGATTCTGAAATAGCCTATTCACTTCAAATGTCTTTCTCCACTTCGATAAAAAGTGTTTTAGGGTGCCTTTAAAATTTGGAGCGGATGGCCAGTGCGTTGTGATATTCTTCCGTGCGGGGTGAGGTAAGGCATACGATTAAGTGAACTGCAGAAGAACTTGTGAAAAAGACCAACGCTGGCTATCTTACGGCGGTGCGAGAGCGACTGTAACTCAGATTTCTCTATTAAGGCGTATATCCTTACTTTATATAAGTAGGATGAATGATGTATCTTAAAGCACGATTCTGTAAGAACTCAAGGGCGTTACGAAGGTAATCTTGGTATGGGTCCCAGATTGGGGACGCATATTCGACTTTATGCCTGATAAGTGATTTGTACCCCATAAGTCTGACATCCGGAGGAGCATGACGCAAGTGGCTCCTCATAAAGCCGACTGTTTTGTTCGCCGATGATCACAGAAAATTATGACGCCTAAGTACCTGAATAATTTTACTGTTTCTACGGGGTTGTTGGCTATTTTGTATGAAGGCAAGAAGGGTTTACGCCTACGCGTAAATGACGTATGATTACCTTTATTTAGATTAAGAGTCATTGATTAGCCAATGGGCACACCAAGACTGCACATGGTTAAGCTTTTGTTCCAAAGTATCTTCGTCAGTGACATTGTTAGTGATATGATACAACACGCAGTCATCAGCAAACATCCGTCTTTTTCAAGTTACGTGAAAGGGTAAGTCATTGATATATGTCGCAGTTTCACCCTAAAGGCGAAGCATCAATTGCGAGAGCAACGTAGTAGAGAGCTATACGGAGTAAGGATAGTAGTTTTATCAGCTGTATAAACTTGGACATGTAGCAGCACCAGGAACGCGCAGAACTGCTGTCGATGCCATTGGTGTTTTGCTCGCGTTCGGACCGAACGCGCGCGGCGTTGGTGACTGCTGCCGTTGCCTCTGGCAGCGGCTTGGAGGTTTTAGACGAGATCAGAATGGGACCCTCGCAGAGCAGCGTCGGAAGTCTTTGCCACCTTCTCGCCTCGCAACATTTTTATATAAATACGCATTTGGTGCCGCAGCTAAACGTCGCATCCCTTCCTTCCCTCCCGACTCCCCATAGCCTTTCGCGCCACGGAAGAAGTCGCGTTTGCTCTCCCCCGTGCGTTCGCTCCCCGTGAAAGCGCGCGGCCCTCGCGCGCTTTCACTCGCACATACAGCATACAGCGCGGCGACAATTTCATCGCCGTTTGACTCTATGCGGAACCTCATGCCGACGGCGACGACGGCAGAAACCCGCATGGAGAGTCAATATAATTGCAATAAAAAGAAGTGGACAAAGAACGGACCCTTGAGGGACACCTGAAAGTACCGGAAGAAGGACGGAAGACTGGTCTTTGATGGTAACGAATTGCGTGCGGTTGGTTAGGAATGTTTCTAACCACTTTAATACATCGATGTTTAAATTCAAGAAAGAAGGTTTATGTAACAAGCGACGGTGAGAGACTTTATCAAAAGCATATTCGAGAAAAATAGCTTCAGTTTGTTGATTGCAGTCAAGATTCGCATGAAGGTCGTGAATGAAAAGACCTAGTTAAGTTTCGCAAGAAAGGCCCTTACGAAATCTATGCTGTCTAGGATCAAAGAAATGGTTGGCATCTAAATGGTACATGATTAGTGAGCAAATGACGTGTTCCATTATCTTACATGGAAGGCTCGTTAAGGAGATGGGGTGATAATTTAGTGGGTTGTTCCTGTTGTCTGCTTTGTAGATGGGAACGACCTTTCCTACTTTCCAGTCATGAGGGATGCAGCCTGCTAAAAGCAACTGAGCAAACAAATGACAGAAAAATGCAGTGGAGATATCTTTCGTATTTTTTAACAGTCTCGAGTTAATACCATCGATACCTGCGGAGGACGAGACGTTGAGGTTATCAATTACATTGGATCTTGAGGTTATCAATTACATTGGAATTACATCTTCGCAGAACTTGATGGCCGGCATTACAGATACTATGTTGCTAGAAAATAATGTTAGAGGATCACTAGTATATTTAGTAAAAACTGAGGCGAAGGCATTGCTAAAAGAATTGGCAAGGTCAGTCCGCCGGCTAGTCCCCTCAGAACCTCAATAAAAGTTCATTGTCTGTCTGTCACTATTAGTCATGTCTCCAGAATCGTCAGCAAGGACTATGGCGCGAGCTTGAGTGGGGTTTATTACGTCCCAGAATGTCTTGGGCTTTTCTGTGAATGTTTTTGGTAAATCGTTGTTAAAAAACGTATGCTTGGCACTGCGAGCAGCCGATAAGTACGTTTTTCCCGCAGAATAATACTTTTCCCATGTGTTGGCATTCCTACTCTGCTTGGCGGCTCGAAAAGGTTTTTTTTCTTAGTTTCTGGCCGCTTTACATGTATAGTATACCATGGGTTCTGACGATTCGCACTGAAGGTAATTTTCGGTATATGTTTGTCTTCTAATTCAATAATTTTACTTTTAAACAGCAACCTACTATTGTTAATGGATCGTTCGTAGAAACGAGATTCTAAGTTTGGTAGAAAGGCAGCCAGCTCTTCATTAATAGCTTCGAAGTTTCCTTTATCGTACAGGCGATATTTTTAAAGCGAAGCTTTGTACCTCTACCAGCCAAGGGTTCTGTCGTGTCCGTCGTTGTAATCAAAAAACGATCCCGACGAACCGCTAACAATTGCAGGTATAGCAGTATAGCTTACTTGAATTCAGGCATTCAGCGTACAACTAAGCACTCGTTTTCGCAAGAAAAACCACAAAAACAAGCTTCAAAGTGATGAGCCAACATGATGGATGATAAAGGCTGCGGGCAAACAACGCAAACAAGCTCGGCGCGCTCCGTAAGATTAGATTGCAGCTGTTGCAAAGCTTATGCAGCTGCTTGAAACCCGCCGGGGTGGCTCAGTCAGCTAAGGCGTTGCGCTGCTGAGCACGAGGTAGCGGGATCGAATCCCGGCCGCGGCGGTCGCATTTCGATGGAGGCGAAATGCAAAAACGCCCGTGTGCTTGCGTTGTAGTGCACGTTAAAGAACCCCAGGTGGTCAAAATTAATCCGGAGCCCTCCACTACGGCGTGCCTCATAATCAGAACTGGTTTTGTCATGTAAAACCCCAGAAAGAAGAAGAAGCAGCTGCTTGAAAGAGGGTTGACGTCATTCGAAACCCTTCCAGCCTAGTAACTGCTTCGGTTCATTTTCTAGACCACCCCACTATGGAGTAGTCTAGTAGTGTATATCACACCGATCATAAAGCAGTAGTGAACATTGTTGTGCAGTAAATAATAATAAAGGCCGTGGTTAAAGTTACGTTGTAGTGTGTGAAATATCAAGTGCGCCGCAGTCACCGTGAGGATGGCGTAAAAAGCTTCGCTTTCCAACCACCTTCACAGGGTGGATTGGCGGGCAATTTTTTTGCGGTAGGTTGCACGTGGTGGTGCGGAAAAGGAAAAGGTAGCGTGAAGAACTTTGTGGTCACTAATAGCAGGAAGGACTGATAAAGATGATAAGCTGTCTTGATGACTAGTTAGTATAAAGTAAAAAAATGTTTGCACAGTCATGCGTGAGACGTGTTGGTTCAGAAACAAGCTGTAAAAGATTAAAGTTCCAAAGACGTCGATGAAATCTCTAGCCTCAGCATTAGTTGATCCTGCGGAAGATACATCACACCGGTCAATACCAGGGAAGTTAAGGTGAACGAATAAAACAATGTGAGCGTTAGGGTGTGCGCTAAGTAACCTGGCATAAAATGCTGTTTAACTTTGCAGGGAAATCGGGCTGTTAACAGGGGGTCGATTACACACACCCAGCAGGACAGCCTGTGGGATAGAGCGGAGAAGTTGCCAGGTTATCTCAACCCCTGTAGGAGGCGTGATTGGTGTACAGGGTAATTGCTTGCTAAATGGTACAAGAACCCCCCCCCCTCCCCGTGTTCCTCGATGGTCACAGCGATGAATTTCGAAGTTTGGCATGTCGGATAATACCTGATTGCCGCTGAACTGTGGGGTTAGCCACGCTACTGTTAAAATAAGTAAATTACTGCCAGATGAAGAAGCGAGACGATATATCTTCGCGTTTAGGAAGAAAACTACGGGCGTTAGAAAAAATAACAGATAATGAAAGGTTATTCATTGGGGTGATGGAACAGGGCATAAGTTAAACTCTAACGTGGTTTGATTGCTAGCGAATCTCTTTTACGGTGCTAGATTGTTCATCATATTCGTAGCGCTTGGATCCTATGACAAGTGTTTTGAAGCGTAGTTTTAAAGGTGTTTCTTTGCTTTTGCCGAAAACAACAAAATGTTCGCGGGAATTTCAAACGGCGGGTGAGAAATCCTCGCCAATTCTGCAATTACTCCCCTTTAATGTGACCATGAGTGAAGACCAATTTTTTTGTTTTATGTAACGCAAACTTGACCATTATGGGGTGATTACGGCCAGGTGAATAGCGTCCCAGCCGGTGCGCAGGATCAATTTTTTTTCGGATCGATGCTTATGTCCATGTGCTCACGAATACTATAAACAAATAGCTTTTCTGATTGCGCAAAAGTTTCAGAAGGGCTGGAATCAGGAATGCAATACAATATTAAGTTGTTCCTACGTGAACGGTTGTCAGCATCTTCTATGCAGCTCTCGAGGCTAGATAGAATGCGAGCAGTTTCAGTGGTAGCAGCCTACACATCTTCTAATTCACTTCGTAGGGAGATCAGTGCAGTGTTGCTCAATCCATGATTGGCTTACTTAAATCCTATAGTGTTTTATCGGTGCTGAAAAGTTGATCTTTTAGGCGTGGTACCTCAGTGATTAGTTTACTTTGCCCAACTGTCAGCTTCTGTCATTTACACTAGGACCTGGATTGGTTTCGACATCGCTTGACAGCAGCAGCAATGACTGAATGACATACACACATTCACCAAGCAGAGCGAGGCAGCACCGTGGGCTCGGGAGCTGCACCAAACAATAATCGCTGCATTTCTTACTGAAAAGACTGTATTTTGCACTAACCTGCACTGTGAAAACCAGCATGTTAGATGAGAGCGTTGAGGCGAAGCCACCGAGCCTCCAAGGTGGTTCCGATGGCTGCTGCTCTTTTATTGTTGACGAGCTTGAAAGTGTCCCTTTCGATGCGTGATCCCACGCTGGCTGGAGCATCCAGTTTCCGAGTGACGGTCTACGTTCCTCCGGCGAAGCCAAGGAAGCGGGACGTCAATCTGGTTTGGGTATCTGTAGAGCGAAGGCGCATGCACCAATGGCGTATGCGTTGTTTTATTGAGCGTTTTATATGTGTAGTTTTATAGAGCGCCTCCCGTGTGGTGTCATGGCAACGGTGCACGAAGAACGGCTCCCTGAAGTTGTGCGCCAACACACATGAATCCAGTAGAGCCGCGTTTATGCCCTCTGTTCACTGTTCCCTCAAAATTCACTGTTTAAAGCGCAGTTAAACGCCTATTCCTGCGGCGAGCGTCGGCGGCAGCGGTGGCGGCTTAACCAAGCGAACGAGCACATCGAAAGATGACAGCGAACGTCGATCGCCGCGGGGGATGAAAGGTGCGAGGAGAGAGAGAGAGAAAATGATTTAATGAAAGGCAGGGAGGTTAACCAGGATTGAGCCCGGTTGGCTACCCTACACTGGGGGAAGGAAAAAGGGGAGAGAGAGATTAAGTGGAGAATATAAAGTCCACTGTTTATATCACCGACGTAGCAACAGATCTCTGTTCTATCACTGATGATCAATCAGTCCGGGTCATATACGGTCACTCAGTGCTGTAGTTTTTAAAAATCGCAGCAGCGCTTTTGTAGCCTTTTGCAGCTGTGATATTCGAGGCCATGGTCCCAAGATCTTGCTCAATGTGAACGGTCTTCTATCTAGCCTATTGAGAACGTTGCAGAGGTCATGTCTTTCGTTTTGAAAAGATGGACGGCAGCATAGTAGGTGTTCTATAGTCTCATCGACACCGCAGGCGTTACACTCGGCGCTATCAGCCATTCCAATCAAACACGTGTAAGCATTGGTGAATGCAACACCCAAGCGTAAGCGGCACAGCATTGGTGCGAGGAGAATAGTGGAGGGTGGAGCGGAACCATGAGGCGGGGAGCGGAGGAGGGTATGGCGCAAACGTGAGAAGAAAATAGTAGTGCAGCGACGATGGCTACGAGATGGCGCCAGAGTAGCGCGCATCGTCTTGTAGATTTGTAGGCGGCGGCTGTTGGGAATCGCCCCCACGCCACACCCACGCGCCGGCTCTCGTGGTCTCCAGATTCGCGACCACTGTGGCAGAAATAAGAGGTGCGCATATGGAGCTCATGAATAACAAAAACGGCTGAAAAGCAAAAACAAATAAAACGGACCACGGTGGCGCTTGGGCTTGTTACTTTTTAGTCGTTTCTGTTAGTCATGTGTTCCAATTTGGATTGATACGTTTATGACATTTTTTCAGCGCAATCTGTGCGTGCTTTGTATTGTTATCCCTTACTATAATACCCTCAGACGAATGTAGGTAACGAAATAAATAAAAAAAACATGGTTGCTTAGTGGCTATGGTGTTAGGCTGCGAAGCACGAGGTCACAGGATCAAACCGCGGCCACGGCAGCCGCATTTCGAAGAGGGCGAAATGCGAAAACACCCATGAACTGAGATTTAGATGCACATTAAAGAACCCCAAGTGGTCCAAATTTTCCGGAGTCCCCCACAACGGAAATAAAGTTCATTGTGGGTCTGTCTGCCCCCACTACGGCGTGCCGCATAATCAACTCGTGATTTTGGCATGAAAGACCCCATACTTTTTTAATAAATAAATAAATGGATTAAAAATAATTGCCTTAAATGTAAGTATTCCGCTCAGGAATCACACAGAGGAAGCCACGTAGCCACGTAGCTCTCTATGCAATGCCTACCTGTACATAAGGGCCGTTTGTGCACGTTTCGCCGTAGAAGACAGGTTCGCAGGCCATGTTCAGTGAAAGAAATGTTGGTCGCAGGCTGAAGCTGTGCCAAAATAGTCTTAAAATCCGCTGCGCCAGAGTATAATACTGCAGTGATGTTGAGGGTGAACCATATTACGCGCTTATTTGTTGTTGCAGAGAACGACTGATGAATAGAGAGGTGCCATGTTGTATAGTAATTTTTTCGATAAATATGACTTCATTTTCTGAACACGACATTCCCTCTTGTAATATATTTTTATTACACAATATTGAGGACATCCCGCCATCGAGCTTCGTGGGCTCTTTTGGCATAGTACAATCTTATACTAAACCTAAAATAACAAGCCGCAGCAAAGTGGAACAATAGTAACCGGAACAAAAAAGTCAGGAGGGAGATCAGGTGGCCTAAATGCAATATAAAAAGCTCTCAATATAAAAAACATAAAACATAAGGGCAAGTAAGGCTGCTCGCATAAATTACGGAAGCAAATTGAAAACATGATAACATAAAAACCACCGGAAGGTGAAGTCATCTTGCAATAATACACCAAGTAAGGCATGATTTCAGGTCAAAGGCACACGAGTTTAGGAGGAGAAAGAAACACAAAATACGGAGAAACGTATTTTTCAATTGACGCCTACACAAAATGAACGCCAGAAAACATATAAGTGCACACCACCTGTCCTGAACAGGAGACTTCCTCACTTTATAGTTAAGGAAGTGTTGGGGAACATTCCCGAACGACTAAACCTCGGGTATTACGTCCCAAGTTTTCACCCACAAGAAAACCTAGCGCAGCTGGCTGAGGCGAAGCTCATTTTCTAGGCTTGCGACTGTGCATGCGTTCCTTCCACGGAACCTTTGATGGCATCTATCTGACAAAAATATTGCAACGCAATACTCTTCCATGGGATGGCATTCACAGCGCATTCACGTTTGCGGCAACATTTGCGAATGCTCCGCAACTCCTGACCTTTCATAACGCCATTTCTGCATTGCCATGTTTATAAAGGTCCACCGAAATGTACACATATACATTGATTCATTGAGTGATAATAAAGAGCTAAACCGAGTCAATAATGTTGCTTACTGCGTCAGGTTAGCTATAAATGGCCAGAGACTGACAAGCCGCCAAGCGGAAAGAAGAGCCAGAGAAACCAATATCATTAAAATGATTTCGACGGCATATTGCACATTATTGTTTGTATGAAGCAGACGCAAAACGCTGTGCTGTACTGCTAGCAGCAGTTTGCAAGTACAGTTCCCAAGTTGCGAATGGTTGCTGTCGAATGAACAGGGCTTTATATATTGGGTCATCTTGAGATCTTATGTCTGGAGGCTGAATATTTTCCAGTCAAATAAAGAGGAAAAATAAATAAAGAGGAAAAAATGTCGCAGTTTCGCCCGAAAGGCGAAGCATCGATTGCGATAGCAAATTAGTAGAGAGCTATTCGGAGTAGGGATAGCGGTTTTATCGGCTGCGTAAACTTGGACACATTCGCTTACTAACTGAATTAACAATCGTGGTGTCAGCGCGCACAAGCAAGCTTGAATAGATCACACTGAATGACCACAGACAACGACTGTCAAAACGCCGCAGCTGGCGAAGGCTCGTGCGGTATATCGCTTCAACGGAAACTGCGCGGCGAATGCACAGCGCATACAAAGGTCAGAGTCGTGTGGAGATAAGAGACGGTGCGGGCGACCGCCAACGCAGGGCAAGTTGTGCAGAGGAGAAGTTGTTGGCAGAGGAGAAGCTGCCCCCCCCCCCCCCCCTTCCCGCGCTGCCTTCCCGCTTTGTTGCTTTCGCGTGGGAGATTGAGTGGCAAGATACACTGTAAAAAATTTCCGTAATTTTACAGCGAAAACCTACGTAAAATGTACGCAGACCATTCCGTTTTATGAAAAACGGCGGGATCCTACGTAAAAAAGACGGACGTGAGCCCCGTTTATAAAAAAACGGCAGGATTGTACGTAAAAAAGACGGACGTGAGCTCCGTTTTTGAAATACGGAGAGCCGTCCGTAATTTCATGTGGAGGGCAACTGAACATGTCACGAGTGAAAAATGAACACGCAAAGAATATAACGAAAAGACACTGTCTACTCTAACTGCCAGTTACATATATCACCATAGATAACGCTGTTTGAACATTATGCGCGTGCGAGTATAGTAAACACACAAAAAGAAGCAGGTAGGGTTTGAGCGGTGGCGCTGCTTACGACACCTTCATCGCGCCTACACGCTGGGTTGCATTTCTCCGGCACAAACAACCGTACGAGTGGTCGCTAATGGCGGACGGTGGAGGTGGTGTTCCTGGCGCATTTGTGATTTCACTCTAAATAGGAAGGAATCGGCGCTGGATTGTTACACAAGTAAGTGATTTACGTGTCCTTTTTTCGTTATTGGTGCACGTTGCGCGTGCGAAATGCTCCGCGATGGCCGGTGATGGGCTCAATTGTGTTGTGTGAGCACGCTTTTAACGAGATTCCTTGGCCATGAGGATTGACAAAGCGACATTGCGAGTCTGTGATAAAGGGGTGTTGCATTTGTTGTGTTGAATGCATACTCACTACAGCTGAGACGCGTAGGCAATATTAGCGGCGTTGACGCCTCTAGCAGCTCCTTTGTCGTCTGTATGTGGCCGCTGGTTTACTGACGTTAGCATTCCAGTTTGTAGTGTGTTGTGTTGTGTGCTCGGCGTTCCAAAATTAAGTGAAGGCGTTGTACCCATTACTATCGCTTCCGACGCGGTGCAACGCTATGTTACCAATATTCGGTGACGCATTGAATCAAAGTGAAATTTTTAGCAATTATTATAAGCTTCGGACGCAGTGCCCTGGCTGGGCGTGCCTAATCGCAGTGTTCACACCCGGGATTGGAAGATTGGCCATGTATGAAGACCCCATAGAGCATGTTTGATGTGCATGCCCCTTCATTACAATGAAATGACGGTGGAGCGTGCTTATTGCCGTAACCTTGTGCCATCTGCAGTGTTAGGTAACACGGGTGTCACACGGTGCCCTTTCGTTAGTAGTAGAGCCCGAGCACTCGTGCACGATCGCAATTGAAAGTTGTCCGCGTGATACCCGTTAAGGTTCATTGCAAAGGAAACGGATTATTTTCTACCTGGCAATCTGTATTAGTTTTTTTTTGACAGCTACCAGGCTGCCGATTAACGTTCTGACGAAGTACGTGAGGATATCACGTATTCTGGGAGGGAGGATTGCCGCTTAATAATTCTGCATAACAATACTGCAATAATTCTAAAATGCGTGCATGTGTTGTAAGTTATGCAGGGCAAAATATTTTGTCAGCTAATTTTTCGAATAGAAGGTGCTTCATAAAGTTTTTTTGCAAATAAGTTAAACGAGGCCATTAGCACTTTATAAAATACTGTGAGCTATCTCACAGCAATAACAGTAACTCAGTGACGAGCTTATATGCATAGTGTAATTCAGTGGCGCACCGACGGGGGGGGGGGAGGGGGCTTCGGGGGTTGTAACCCCCCCCCCCCCCCTGAGGCCGACTTAACCCCCCCTATTTTGTTTAACTCCGTTTCTTTTCTTGCGCATTTGAGTACTGCAACTAATGGTATCTTCGACTGGTCGCATCCATCCCCCGAAGCAGAGTGATGCAGATCTGGCGTTCCCTGAACTCGGAGGTAGAGGACAAGCGCGCAAGCCGAACGTGTGACTCGCTCTCGGAGGAGGAAATGGCAGATGCGATACCACGTGACTAGTGCTAACGTCCGATGTTTCGCCTATCCAAAGATAAGCCGGCGGATGCACCGGTGGGACGACCATTCGTTGAGACGCCAGCATGCTGTGGCCTAGGTTGCCTAGGCTACAATGGAACGTCGCCAAGAACGGCGACGCTGTACTTTGATGACGTTTCTGGAAACGCTCTCATCTCGGCGACTGCTCCGACGACAGGTCTCGGAGCGTCTCAGAGCGCTCGACGCGGGAGGAGAGCGATCGAAAAGAACCAGCCGAACGCAAGGCACGCAGCCTCTTTCAACCAGCCGAAGACAACGCCGCTCGATAGAGCGCTCTAGAGCGCTCCGAGGTGACCAGTCGAAGATATCATAAGATATAAGACGCGTAATCGTCTGCACACTCACAAAAAGCGCATTTTTTGACAATTTCCCGTGAAGAAATGGAAATTAGTGCTATTTAGACGGTATTGGCAAACTGTCAACCCCCCCCCTGGCAGAGATCCTGGGTACGCTACTTGTGTAATTGTATATAAAAATGTTTGTGCTTTGCTTTGGATGACCGGTCAGAAAGTAACTGATATCAGTATTTCATTTGCAGCTGTTGCACCAGTGAAGGATGTCTGTGTGCCGCCTTGCATTCAGTTTCTCAGCCATGGGGGCCTGCTTGCAACACCAGTGGAAAAGCAGTCTTGCATTGTGCTATTTGTTCTGGTAAGCTGGACCATTCTATCGTATATCAGTCATGCATATGCAGTCCTAATGGACATTGACTGCAAATGTTGTTGGAATGACAATGCCTATACAAGTATAATTGTTGCAGATGCATCCAAAAGATAAATGATGTTTTGTTTTTCCTGGGGCAACCAATTGGTTCAGCATGAGGACGTCGAC
This sequence comes from Dermacentor silvarum, assembly GCF_013339745.2. Taxonomy (NCBI): domain Eukaryota; kingdom Metazoa; phylum Arthropoda; class Arachnida; order Ixodida; family Ixodidae; genus Dermacentor; species Dermacentor silvarum. The sequence goes on from NC_051159.1 coordinate 10,533,522, forward strand.
TTAAAAGTGGTATTGTTTCAGACTTGTCTAGGATGCACATGAGTGGTGTTCAAAAAACACTAATAGCACCGGAATTCGGGATTTGAGGCAACAGATAAAACACGCACCAATAAGTTAATTCTTTGTCCAGTTTGCCTCTATGAGTATGCAAAAACACCTGCATACTGACCTCTAACACTGTCATGCATGGGCCCCATGGTAACGAAGTGTAGCCACAGTTAAGCTCACTGTTAGCCATTGTTCAGCTTACTATAATAGGTGAAGATGCCTCGACGGATTTGCGTGAGACATTGGAAAGTATCATAACAAGGTAAAATATAGCCTGAGCACGCAGCTGTGTCACGTGGTCAGGTGACCGAAATATATGAATATTTTGAAGGGAATGAACAGCACTACTGCCAGAACAAAGTGAAGGCAACGGGCACAGCAACATATTCCCTTTATCCTGTCTATGGCACAATTCAGTTCCTTCCTAAACATGCACCAACCAGCCCAGTTCAGAACGCTCTCGCAGTTCATCTGAATACCTCAATTTGTCTAGAAGATTAAGTGATTACACACTAGCATATGTGGGGGCTAGTCTGCGAATTTTGTATGTTTTGAACATGTGCCATGAGGATTCTTCTTTGCTCAAAACTTGATATACAACTGCACAAAGCAGCATCGATAGCTATGTTGCTTCCCCATCTTGTATCGAGGGTCTGTGAGTGTTTCCTAAGATAGTCCTTGAGTTTTCGTCCTGTTTGTCCTACATAATTGCTGCTGCAGGGCAGTAGGATGTTGTAAACAGCACCAACTGCACTTCCTATGACCACCAGCACATACTTCTTGATGCAAACTTCACGTCTTGGCCTGGTCCGGTTGACATTTTTGTACCTGCCCAGTTTGTTTGGCCCTGAAAATAAAAATGTAGTTCCAACTGTCCCCAGCAATTTGCTTGAATTGACAGCTTCCTTTGTGTACATATTGTATAGCAGTGGTAGGCCTTGGCTTCCTTGAAGTACTCCGACTGGAGACTTCACCTATGTTCAGCTCCGTTAAATGCTTCTTGGCAACGCATGCCGAAAGGCAGTGCGAACACACTGTTAAAAGCAACCGTACTTGGGTCTGGAAGCTCCCCTCCACTTCGTGGTGGTGCCAAGACTGCTCCCTTGTGTTCCTGTAGCAACAACACGCTTCAGTGTTCAAGTGCGATAATAGGAAAGGCCAAGACACTTTTGAGTGTGGATCATAGATCCAGCACAATGCTCACCACAGAAAACCTTCACGCTAGATATTGGAGCTTGCTTTCCAGCAGTTTTACTTCCATGAGCACACCTGGCACTGTGGAGGAGACATTAAAAAAAATGGCTGAACTCCTTGAGTAGCCTTGCTTGGCAACTTCTCACAGACAAAAACACTGTCAGGTAACTGTAAAACACTAGCTATTGTGGGCACCAGTGTAGTAAAGTTATTTTGCTTCATTAGCAACTTTCTCCTCTATATTAGGTGAAGTAAGGCTACTAAATGGGTTGAGTGATTTTTTTTCTGTCTTCTCAGCAGTGCTAGATGAGTTCACGTACGGAGAAAAACTACCATTAGACAGTGATCTTCCATTTCTGGACCGCAGGGTTTTCTTTGGTTAGTGATATGTGTGCTGGAGCTATACCCAATGTTTGGAGGAGGCTATTCTGCCTTCCGCGTCGGCACACTCTTTGGCTGTGAAGCTCATCACAGGAACACCAAAAGGTGTCCTCAAGAAATCGAGGCATCACCATGTGGAGGAGAGCTTCTGAACTCATGTCTAACATTTGCTTGCAGTGTGGTGGCCACTGTTATATCATATTCACAAGGTCAGTCATAGTCTCAAATAGACTGTTGGGAAAGCTGGAACTTTCCTTTTATTTTTCACGTCGAGCAATCGGGGTACATTGTGCGAAAAGTTGACTCGGATCGAGCCTTGACGCAAAGTGTAGCAAAAGGCAGAACAGCAGTTCATCAACTGTGCGGTTGTTTACATTATCCCGCTATCCTGCAGCTGCAACTACGCAGGACACACAGGCCTAGTATATATAGATGTTTGTCTGTAAACAAAATTCTTTGCCTGCGTTCGTGTTGTCTAGCCTTCTCCTGTCTTTTCGTGCTGTCCCCAAGTTATCCCATAGGTACACTCTTGCATAACTTGCAATTATAAGATTCATGCTTGAGAATATAATCGGAAACTGTGCCATATGGATGACATTATTCATTACACGTGTTGGTGTTAAAGAAAGTAAGTGGCTGTGCAGTCTGGGTAGGGCTTCAGATCTGCTTGTTATAGCTATTCTTAAGTTGCTTCCAAAACTTGAGATACAACGATTCAAGCTATGTCTGTGAAAACACTGCATCATGTTACAAGGAAATGTTAGAACACTCATAGGAAATAGCTCGGTATTGCGAGAGGTTGTAGAAATTTGCTTTCTACAGCATTTTATAAAGATGTTTTTTAACTCCCGCATCTATCGTGTTGTCTCATCACAAAACTGTAAACAAATATGAGTATTATGCCTTGAGTTTTAGTAAAGATTACTCTAATATGATTAATCCTTTCAGACGCTATGCACGCAATTCAATACACCAAGATAGTGTCTTAATAGCAATAGCATTGATTAAAGTAAGGATATTTAAAATGTGTCCCGTACATCTTGAAACTCTTCTGATTGAAATAGTGCTGCAAGATTGAATTACACAGGCAAATTGTTTTAGTAAAGTAAGTATGAAGGTAGATGGTTGGGTTCTTTGCTTGGTATATGTCACTTCTTTCATCGTTTTTCACAGTGTGTTGCACCAGTCATAATTTTTGAGTGGCTGGATAGGTGCTGTTCAAGCCTGGTAGACATGAAATAGTTGATGTTTGCAAATCTCATGTACTTGCACTGAGTTTTTGCATGGAGTGCACATTCTATAAACTTCACAAACTCACTAAAGAACTGAAAACTCTTAATCTATTGTGCATCTGTAAGCATTTTATGAATCTGAAAATGTAAGAAATGCGGTGAAGCTAAGTTTTCAATCAACACAACTGATTGGCATGTGAAAGGGTTAAGGTAAGACGCTCCTTAAAACAATTTCTCGAAACATCGCAACATACCACCTGAGGGTCTCCCACCTTAACCTCTTACTACTGTTTTGCTAATCACAATATTGACTGAATGCAATATTTTTCTGACCAGTCTTTCGTGTAATGTAAAGAAAATTAACACGCCTAGTCTTACATGAAGATAAATTTGAAATCATTTATTTATTGCACTCACTTGGCAGCAGTTCGGAACTGTTCTTTATCAGTATAGTACTTGTGATTCACCTTTGTATTGCTGAGTACAGGTAGAGATATGGTTAGTTGTTTAATAAAAAGGATCCCTAATTTTCTACTTTCTGATTGTAGCTTAGACCGTCACTTGTACTTCACAACGAGGGGACTGCGGTAGCTAGGATATATAGTTTTCCTGAGAATTTTCATAGATGCAATTTTTATTCTGTCTACTAGCATGTTTGTATTACAGCATGAATTTCATAGATTAGAGGCTCCATGAAGGTACATTCTGTCGTTGAATGTCTATGAGATGGTTAAGCAGGTTGACTGTATCTAGTTACAACTCCTCATGTTCTGTGGCAGTTACATTTGCGTGGTTTAGTGCTGTCAGTGTAAGCTTAACATTTCTTTCCTTCTCCCAGGAAGGACACAAGCATTGAGGAGCCATTTGACCTGCCACTACACTGATATTGTATTTGGTAGGTTCTATTACAGGTTTTCTTTCATGTAGTAGTACCTGCTATAATTGTGCATAATGTGTTCAGACCCTTAGTCAGCAGGCTGTTTGACAACAGGTATTTACAAATGAAGAACTAACAAGATTTTCAAGGTCATTAGTGATACAATTGTTGCACACTGCTGAATTTTCCCGCAAATTAAATTATGAGCCATCCAGCAACTGCTGCTCTCCTGCCTTAATGCACAAACCTTCAAATACTGTTACCCCTATCTCACAAGTGTACAGAAGGTGCAGATGACTGTTCACAGCGACAAGGTCATAATTTTTACTTACATGCAAAAGTGAGTCGAACGTCAGGTACACATTTGAACTTTTCCAAAACAAGTTCGTCATCATAGTGCACAAATGCACATGTAACTTACCGCAATAAAAATACACGGGCACAAGAAAGGGAGACAAAGACAAGCGCTTCGTGACTCAGAAGTGCGTGACATAAGTGTTCCGACCAATTATTATTCCCTAAATTTTCTTCTACTGATCCAGGACTCCTGTGACTGCTTGCCTTAGGCAACATACACTGTTGCCTTCTTGCCCTAGAAAACATAACTAGTGCCTTCTTGCAGCCCTTTAAACTGGCAACATCTTCACCACCGACAGTAGAGCATGTTCAGATAAATTCAACTAGACATGCCTGGTGACCACTTAATTTTGGTGAACAAATTTTATTTGGTGCCCGAGCCTGACGACAATGAAATCAATGGTATCTTCTATTTTGTTGTAGCGTAAGCTGAACGACAGGGACAACAGAAAAGCAAATTCGACGCACAGCCAGCGTTAACGTTCAACAACAGATTCGTTTCCAGTTCTCGTCACTATATATACCCTCAAAACATCATACAAAACGTGTAAAAAATCGGTAAACATGAACTAAAAAAACAGGAACCACACGCATGCAGTTTTTTAGGCACACAGATTGACAGACATATACACGTTTAACGCGAACAAAGATCGCATCATCTTTCACCTGCTTCTACTCATGATAACTGTTTTTTTAAATCTAGGTTTGCACTTGCATCTTTGGCAATGGAGGGAAAGAAAACCGTCAGCAGCCAGGTATTTAATTTGTTATTGTGTTCTCGTAGCCTGTCATTTATACATCTACCAGTTTAACCAATGTAGGACCATCTACACTCAAAGGAATGTCGTATACAACACACGTGATGCAATCAATGAATTTGTTTTTATGTTCCTTTTCGCATGCAGTATCCGCAATTCTTTCTGGCCTTGTCTTCTTACACTGGCTCCCCAATTTATTAGGAGCTGGAAAAACAATGTTGATGTCACACCTTCCAGTAGTCTTTATTCTGTGGGAGAAACTATGTATAAAGGGGATGACAGCAACCTTTCTTTTCTTTATGTCGGTGTTTGTACCATCCACTTGCTCGGAACCTTTTTCCACTTGGCTCGGGTAACCAGCGCCGCTTAAATGTGAGACTTGCCATCCGAAGCTATTGTGCATTAGGTGCTGGCATGGCTTCTACAGCGCTTCACTGAAACACACTTTCGTGATTCCCCTCTTCGCAAGTTTTGTATGCGTGGAATGAAATGGTAAAAGGGGCTTACTTGCCCTAGCTTCTTAACACCAGCAGGTTTTGTTATCGGTGAGCACAAAATTAATGTCAAGGAATCTAATCTTCCCGCAACATGGCTATCCTGCACCTAATGCACGATAGCTTCGAATGGCGAGTCTCACGTTTAAGCGGCTTTGGTTACCCGAGCCACGTGCTCGTGTCAGTCGCAGTAGGACTGCTTAAAAAGGCACAGCAAAAAGGTTCCGAGCAGGTATATCGTACAAGTACCGACATAAAGAAAAAGATTGCTGCCATCCCCTACATACATAGTTTCTCCCACAGCTTAAAGATTGCTGGAAGGAGTGACATCAATGTTGTTTTTTCGACGCCTAATAAATTTATGAGGAAGTCAAGGCCAGAAAGAATTTGAGATACTGCATGCGAGAAGGAACATAAAAGCGAATTCATTGATTATATCGTGTGTGTTGTATACCGCATTCCTCTTGGGTGTGGAGGGTCCTACATTGGTCAAACTGGTAGATGTATAAATAACAGGCTATGAGAACACAATAACAAATTAAATACCCTGGCTGCTGACAGTTTTCTTGTTCTTCATTGCCAAAGATGCAAGTGCAAACCTAGATTCAAAAAAGCAGTTATCATGAACAGAAGCAGGTGCAAGATGATGCGCTTAACTATAGACACTAGAAACATATCAACATTTGGTGACGCATGCATCAGTAAGCCTTCAATTTCATTATCCTCGAAAGAGCTTGTACATCTTTGTTCGTGTTAAACGTGTACATGTCTCAATCTCTGTGGCTAAAAAAACTGCATGCGTGTGGTTCCAGGTTTTCTTTAGTTCATGTTTACCGAGCCTTTACACATATTATGTTGTATGACGTTTTGAGGGTATATATAGTGACGAGAACGGGAAATAAATCTGTTGTTGGAAGATAACACTGTGTGCATGCCAAATGTGCCTTTCTGTTGTACCTGTTGTTCAGCCTTGCGCTACAACAAAACAAAAGATGCCATACAAACAAGCCCCCACAGCTACCCTCATCGTTAGTTTCGCAAGAAAAAGAATTGTCTTTGAAAATACAATATAGAAGCATCTGTTCAATTGGAAGCATTTTTTTGAATTTTGCTGAATCCGCATTTTGAATTATCCCAAAGAAAAAGTGTGGCTATGGCTCTAAGAATATTTTGGCACAGACTGCAGGCAAATAGCATGAATTCCAACTAATTACCACGGAGTATCCCTGCTACGATATGAAGAAGTAAACCTTTGAAAACACAACGTTGCACATATGTGTGTTTTTATCTGCATCTATTAGCAGCACGGAATTTGGCCATCCTGTTGCCATTAAAGTCCCAGACATTTGGGGCAAATTGCTCTGCCCTAGTTGACTTTCAAAATCCACGAGAAGCGCTCATATTTGGGCATTGCTTTAGTTTCAGCTTTACTTTAAAATTTCTTTAGGAGAGGCGGGATTCTTAAAAAATTCCTAAATTAAGCACGTCACGGAAGTAATGCTGTCTGGAAGGACATGTTGCATAATTTGTTTCGTTGTGGGGTTGCCAGTCATGGAATGGACAGAATAAACGGTGTACTGCATGTAGCTGCCACATATGGGGTCCATGTGTACTTGTTGCAGGTTCCTTTACGTCGCGAAAGTGCTACAGGTTGCTTCGAAAAGCACAGACTGACAAAACGGCAAATTTTTGGGTGAACACAGCGCATAATTATAACTTTTTAAGGAGATGGAGATAGTATGTTGACGCACTAACGAACATAACTTTCAGTTATCATTGCTTAAGTAAAAAGTATATTGCACATTGCTATTTTCGTGACAAAACAAACCAAATCTGAAAGAGGCTAAAAGGCGCGCATGTTGTGGTGCAAGGCATGCTTTCTTCATATTGTTACTAATTTATAAGCTTGTCATCTGGACAGTACCTCTGGCTTGGTTGTTTTGCATCGGAATGGTACAACATGAGTGGTTTGAGCTCGTTTCAAGAGTGCTTCATTGTTTTTGGAAAACAGTGGAATCTGCAAGGTTTTCTGTTAGGGCAGTGAAGGTTGAAAGCCGTGGTCCGCAGTATGTGGTCGTGGTAGCTCTACCTACATGCAGAAAATGTAATCTCTGAATGTCAATGTGCACGTGAGAGCTTTGCCTGTTCCAAGTGAGCCATCAAATGACTTGGGGAGGTTTCATCTGAAGCTTTTCATGTTATAAGGCTAGGAACATATACCAACAAGGCAGAGTATGACATTTTTTATGACCCATTTGTTTTGACCAGAGCACTGGTAATTATATTTGTGACTTGGAAATCATTTATTGTTGATGTATCTGACTAAAAACGGTGATGATGGTGGTACAGTAAACCTTGTTACAAGAGACACTCAAGAGACCCGGGAAACATGTCGCTTGTAACCAAGGTCTCTTGTAACCAAAAATTCTAAAAATACTGAGGAGTCGGACTAGACCACTTTATTATACATCAGCACCAAAGTGTGTTTAAACACATCTTTGATGCGAACAGAGCTGTCTCATGGAAACATGGCAATGGCTCCGGAGTATGACTACCGGCATACAAAGCGAACAGCACCGCAGACGCTGTGACGGAAATCCAACTCAATGGTACTCTGTCGCAGAGTCGGTGTGGGACCGCCACAGCGATTATAGAAGCATAATCGCAGAAAATTCTGTGAAATTGGTAGTCTCAACCATGCGAGGAATGACAGCCGGCTGCGGAATGGAACAAAATCGAGCCAAGGGAATGAAAATTGCAGCACATACCAGTTAGTACGACGTTAGCCGCATTACGTAAGCGTGTCTGGGTTGTGTCTCTTATAAATAGTGAAGAATTTGCTCTAGGGACATAAAAAGTTGTCCTTAGTAACCGAGTGTCTCTTGTAACCATGTCTCTTGTATGCAATGTTGTTAACATGGCGAACATAGGAAAACCAACCAAACCATTTTCAAATGTCTCTCATAACCGAGTGTCTCTTGTAACAGTGTCTCTTGTAACGAGATTTTACTAATAAAGAGTCTTAATTGATTGGTGTTCTTTTCCCTTTTCAGGCAAAGCAGGAGGCATGTGCAAGCAACTAGTCATTCCGATTCTCAACCAATCCTTCTAGTCAGGCCATTTCTAGTGTCTTATCTTGCAAGTTCTTTTTTTCAGTAAAGCACAATAAACATGCAGTTTCGTTCAGATTCAGGTGGCTTGTTGCTTTTTGGGCACGAATTTGTATGTATGCTTTGTACACGTCATGTACAGAACTCAAATGCAACATGGCAACACTGACACGAAAATGACGCGGTGTAAAAGACAGTTACCCAAGGAGGAAACGTGCACACACAGCATGTTGAGCGTGGTGTATGTCCGCTTATGTGCATTGATTTCTGCCCCATTTCAAGCTATATCTGATGCGAGTTAGCCATGTTGTTATGTACAACTTGGTATAACTTATTTCAATGAAACAAACAATTTTCTCATTGTCTGGACATATACACCCGCATCATCATTTACAAAACAAATTTTCAGCTGTTGATACGAAGCAAGATAAAGCTGAACAAGTTCGTACGGATTCATGGTGCCAGGAACGCAAGCATAGAAAACATGGACACAAGAAGAACAAAAAAAAAGGTGCTTCTGTCTTCCTTTTTGTTCTTTTTGTGTGTTTTATGTGCATACCTTTCCTCGCCACGGTCTATCCGTTTTTAATTAAAAAAGTACGGGGCTCAATTTACAGAATTTCCGTTCTACGGAGCTCACCGTTTTGTATTTGGAAAATACAGACAATTCTGTGATCACAACTACGGAAATCACCATTTTCCATTCGACGGAAATCACCGTTTTCCATTTGACGGAACTCTCCGTTTTCCATTTGACGGAACTCTCCGTTTTTCATTCGACGGAAAAAATTTTTACAGACTGTCCGTTTTACGGAAACTCCGTTTTTCATTTACGGAAAGTGTCCGGCAACTTTTTACCTTCAACTTTCACCGTAAACTGAAGCAATTTTTTTTACAGTGTACGCCTTTGGTGCCGGAGCACAGCGCCACCCCGCCTTCCTCCCTCCCATACCGCCACGGCCTTTCGCGCGACGGTCGCGTTTGCTTTCCGCCATGCGTACGCTCTCCGTGATAGCGCGCGGGGGAGTTCGCCCTCCGTGATAGCACGCGTCCCCCGCGCGCTTTCGCTCCCGCATACGGCACGCGGCGACCATTTTATCGCCCTTGGAATCTATACGGAACCTCACGGCGACAGTGACGCCGACGGCAGAAATCCGGTTGAAGTGTCCATATAATTGCTATCGCAATAATAAATCGACAGTGCCATACTATTACCTGTAACTTGTAGGCGCAAATTGTCGCCAGTCACGCGTAATAGTAGTAGAATGAGCGAAGCTTTCAATGTAAATTCACTTTTCAGGTTTTTGTAAGCCATGTGATAAATAATATACTGTGTGTGTTCAGTTGTGCCCGAAAGGCGAAGTATCAATAGCGTAGTAAATTAACAGAGAGCTATACGGAGTAAAATGACAATATATTATGGGGTTTTAAGTGCCAAAACCACGATCTGATTATGAGGCACGCCGTAGTGGGGGACTCCGGAATAATTTTGTCCACCTGGGGTTCTTTAACGTGCACCTAAATCTAAGTACACGGTTGTTTTCGCATTTCGACCCCATCGAAATGCGGCCGCCGTGGCCGGGATTTGATCCCGCGACATCGTGCTTAGCAGCTCAACACCATAGCCACTAAGCAACCACGGCGGGTTATACGGAGTAAGGATAGTAGATTTATCGGTTGTATAAACTTGGATACATTCGCTTACTAACTGAATTAACAAGCATGGTGCCACCACGCACAAGCAAACATGAAAAGATCACACTCGATGACCGGAGACAACCGCTCTCAAACCGCTGGCGAGATTAAGCGCGTCTACAGCGAGAGAAGGTTCGAGTGAGTGGTCTATTGCTTCAACGGAAACTTAGCGGCGAAAGCACAGCGCATACAAAGGTAAGTGCCGTGTGCAGGTCGCTTTCAAGATACAGGGCGCGCGACCGCCCACATCCGCGCAAAGTACAAGTACGCAGTTGCTGGCAGAGTGGAAGCCGCACGCCCTCGCTGCATGGTGCGCTGCCTTCGCGCTTTCGTCCGTTCGCGTGCGAGATAGGGTCGCCAGTTCCCCTTACGCCTGGTCGCAAGATACGCAGTTGATTGCACAGCACAACGTCGCCCCTCCCCCCCCTCCCATCCCCGTAAGGCGTTTCGCGCGACGGAAGATGCCGCGTTTGCTCTCCGCCATGCGTTCGCTCTCCGTGAAAGCGTGCGTCCCTCGCGCGCTTTTACTCGCACGTACAGCCTACGGCACGCGGCGACGATTTTATCACCCTTGGACTTTATATGGAACCTCACGGCGACGACGACGGCGATGGCAGATATCCGCTTGGAGTGTTCATATAATTGCTATAGCAATAAAAACTATTATCATCAGCACTGGGACGAGCGTCATCGTCTTTTTGAGCGCATTGCCCCTCTTCCCTCCCGTCCGGCTGAACCCCCGCTATCTCTCTTCTCTTGCGCCAGTCGACCTTCTTTTATGCTGCGTTGCCCCCTGAGAAGGGTTGGGCCCGGCTGCGAGGCTAGCTCGGCAAGCCTGCTGAAAGCTGCGCCCGACTGCAGTTGAGCCCTGCTAGGAGGCTAGCGAGACTAGCCCAGCGGCGGTCCTTCTTTGCTGGATGGATGAATGGATACTATGTTCGGCCCCTTTGAAACGGGGTGGTGGGTCGCGCCACCAAGCGTCCCTCCGCCTCGGCACCACCTCGTGGAGTCGTATGAAAACGGAGTGTTGGTGGCGTTTTTAAACTTAGGATTGTACAAAAGTGCGTTATACATCGGTTTTCGCCGGATCTTACGTTTGCTTCTTTGTTATGTGACGTAGGTCACCCTGGCGACCATGTGAGCACGTTAGCGGTTGTGTGCGCGTCGCGATCGGTGTAGCCGTCTTTAATAAAACGCTTCGGCGGTACGGTGATCGCGACTGTGTACGTTCCCCCTGCCACGCCTACGAATTACATCGAAACGTTCATGATAGACATGTTCGGTTGGGTGAGGCCCATCGACGATACGCCTATTCTCATCGTGGGGGAATATGGACAACAGAAGTCCCACCATAGTCAAAGCTTCGCTGGCTTCCATCTTCACAGTAGTGGAAGGGCTCTGAATTTTTTAAAGTTTGATCTAACGTTTTTATATTAGACAGAAAAACCGTTCTAAACGATGAAACCCAGACTACTTTTATTAGTATTTGTTTCACACAGAAACAAAATTTACCAAGACAAACTGTATAAATGTCTTCATTGAGTCACAAAATCTCCAAACTTAACAAGTATGTGGTATACAGAGAATGCAGTTTTCTACGCATGAAACGTTGTACTCCCTATCTATACAGCATATCTGTATAGTCTCTAGCCCCTTAAGTCTCTCTCTGCACACACCCTACTGCGCTTAGTCCCTCGTTTAATTTAGGTAGTCATACTCGAGCGTCAACGTATTCCAGTTTTAATTCGGAATTCATAAAGCGCATCTATCTGAACTGCCGATCAACGCTGTAGTACATGCGCTGGTCACGTCTCAAGCTTGTGGGCAGCAGCTTGAAAAGGGTGCATAGAATTTCATGCCCTCCTGCACTCAGAATTGTTTCCGTCGCCTGGACAATCCCATAGAATCCTATGACTGTCACCATACTGGCAACGTTTCTTACTTCCTTTTGTTTCTTGGTTCAAAGACTTTAAACTTAGCTGTCGCCATTGCCATCTTAAGGTCACTCTACTGCTGTGTCCAAGGATATGTCTTTCTCTTATCTATCCGTAGTATTTTGCTGCACTTCTTTCCCTGTCTATTCCCCAGTAATTTTAGTTGTACTAGTTGCTACCACTTGTTCTTAGAAACAATTTCTGCGAACTTTAAGAAAAACAAATACAAAAAACACGGAAAATAGACGGCCCCTTGTTTTCTCGAATATCTCGAGCACGTTCTCCACATGGCATATACATTTACAAGGCTTGAAAACAGTGGCGGTGTACTCTTCGCTCCTGGAGTTCGGCAACCCTATCGCAGTAGGCAGGTGTAAAGGAAAATAATATAAGAATAGTCCTGGCTTAACGAAAACACTGAGGAACAGTAAATAGACGCACATAGTTCTGATGTCTCACATATTTCCCAGAGTCTTTATAATGACACTGCGATGCTTAACACTGCCCTGATAATTTACTAATGATTTCTCCGCAAAAATTCAACCAAAATCATTGTATTGAAACAGAGTATTTCTGTTCATATGCGGTTAACGAATTTTCGTAAAAAGCCACGGGTGGCATGAAGTACAATTTTACTTTTGTAGCTGCATTACACTTAAGATCAGACATTATGTGTATCATAAATTAAAAAAAACAATTGAATTATCATCGACGCTTTTCTGAAAGATTTTTAATAGTATTACTTCAGGGAACTATTGAAATTCACCAATTGTAAGGGTTGTGTTTCGCAATTCAATTCAAAATTGGAACGAATTCTGAGCATGACACCAGTTTAGAGACATGGGTTCCAAAATTTCGCTTCCAAGTTCCAAAAGTGTTCGCCGAAATGAAATAATTATCCAGGTATTTCTTAGCTTCACTGCATACAAAGGCACGTTCTTAAACAGGTATGTGGAACAGTGCAATATTGTAACGGCATTCCCTTACAAAAATGTTTGTAGACAGTCTATATAAAGTGTATACACATTTGTTTATGAAGTCAACAGACTTTTTGTAGACATTTCTTTAGACTAGTCTACAGACAGTCTATGGACTTATGGCCATACACTAATTGTAGACTCGTCTACAAAATGTCTGAGTCTATAGACTGACTATAGACTGTCTATAGATTAATGAAATTTCACTTTTGTAGACAAATGTCTGCAGAATGTCTGTAGACAAAAGTCTATAGGTTTATATGGTTTTGCTCTTGTAGAAATAAGTCTATAAAATGTCTATAAAGAGATGTCTATAGACTATCTATAGACTATTCCTATAGACCAGTCCATAGACAGTCTATGGACTTATGGCCGTACACTTTTTGTAGCCTAGTCTACAAAATGTCTGAGTCTATAGACGGACTATAGACGGTCTGTAGATCAATTAAAATTAACTTTTGTAGACAAATGTCTGCAGAATGTCTATAGACAAAAGTTTATAGGCTTATTTAGTTCTATTTTTGCATACGTAAGTCTATAAAATATCTACAAACGTCTATAGACTATCTATAGACTATTCCTATAGACCAGTCTATAGACAGTCTATGGACTTATGGCCATACACTTTTTGTAGAATGTGGTACAGTCTGCCTACAGAGAATTCCTGTAGATCAGTCTATAGCTAATCCATAGACTTCAGCCTTACAATTTTACAGGGTGTCCCCGCTAACTTAAATTTAGTGAAGCTGTTCAATGAAAAATAATATTAAGGAAAGACGGTGCAATAAGATCCGATTTTAACACCTAAGGCGTGCATTCGGCCTTGAATTCAGAGGTCTACCTGTAGGTCTTCTTATGATCATATATCTTGTATCGTGTTGTTTTCTAACATTTACAAAACAACATTACAGCACAGCGTTTGTAACATTACAAACGCTGTGGGCTATCGCATGGAGCAGGAGCGCACACTTGGATGAACGCAGTGTTTGTAAAAACCGTTAGCACGCTCGTCAGGCGCTAGCATTATGGCCAACGACGATGAGTAATGCAGTGCATTTCTAGCATAGCTTCCAACGTACCGCCAAATGGGATACCTGCGCACATGTTAGGGCACATTTGTCTGTTCCGGTGATATGCCAACGCAATCAATACACTAATGACGTACGCATATGCTCGGCCGCACAGGCATATAGCACCTGGAAAGGACTGGGTGGGCTCAGAGTATCTGGCGCACATTGTAAGCTTTAATGAATTTATAGCGCAGGATATCAGTCTGCGAAAACCACCCGATGTTAGTGATGCAGCCTAGATATGGGGAGAACCTAAAGAGTATCTGACAATCAGACGACACATAAGGCGCACACCACATACGCGACATTGGTTCATTGCACACTAGCAAATTCTGCATTGTCAGCTATACACATTACAAGTCTCTGTGCTGTTAGCATGATGCCGGTTTGTAATCCGCTTCTCGCAAAAACTGGCATTCATAACCTCTATTTACATGATTGGATCGGCATTTTGCTTTCTTTATTTTACTGCCGCAAAAGTAATGCTATAAAAAACAACTGTAAGGACCGTCTTGGGATTGCCGAGAGTGACTACGGAGGTCATATAATGTGGTGAACAAGTGCAGAAGTATATGCACCATGTCTATAAAAAACTCTACAAAAAGGCTTTAAAGAAATATGTGAGCAGTATATACAATCCCAGTGGTTTATATCAAACGGAGCTCCGTATTATCCGCCTGTACCTCCGCTTGCTTACAGCGTACACGGGTTGGGCCGAGTTTAACCACTTTTGTCTATAGACGGCAAGTAAACCTGAAGCATTAAGACTTTTATAATATTGGCTGTCCTTTAGTTCATCTCACAGCTTACCGCAATCGGTATACTGTCTGTTCGCTCAAGTTAACATGATCTTTAGTGATGTCCCACCCTATAGCCTTGATCGGGGGGGGGATATAGAAAACCATTAAAAATAATGTCAATCACATAGAAGTATATATTCCGCCGCCGTGTGGTTCGCCGGGAAAAATTATCGTTGGTGATGCATTCCCGACTAACTAGGGTGCCGGGACCAGAGGTTACATGTTAAAAACCAGTGCAATACTGGGTGAAACTCGGCGAGCAGACACTTAAACACCTAATTACCTGGTAAAATAATAATTAAGGACTGCGTAATTTAATGACAGAGATGCCATGGTGACCTTTATTGCTTTTCTCTGTAGACATTCTATAAACTGGCATTCACCTAAAGAAATAGCAAACAGAAAAACTTTTGCATATAAACGGCGTATAGATAGCTAATATAGACAGAAAAACACAATGTAACGACTTTTGTCGAGTCTAAATTTATAGACGGGGAATAGATAAAAGTAGACACCTTGTCAACTTTCGCCTATAGAAAATCTATAAACCGGGCGTATACAAAAATAATAAACACCTTATCGACTTCGCCTATGGACTGTTCTTAGACACAGAATGAACAAGAATAAATAGACACGGTACCGACTTTGGTCTATACATAGTCTATAGAGCGGAAGATCACAATAAGAAACAAACAACTTATCGACTTCTTCCTGTAGAGCGACTATAGAATGGAAGTAGACAAAAAGAAATTAAAATCTTATTAACTTTTGTCTATAGACAGTCTATAGGCAATGAATAAACAAGAATAAATACAGACTCTATCGACTTTTTTCTATAGATAGTCTATAGAGAGGAAGTAGACAAAATAGACATCTTATCGACTTCTTTCTGTAGACCGACTATAGAATGGGAGTAGACAAAAAGAAATAAGATATTATTAACTTTTGTCTATAGACAGTCTATAGACAATGAATGGACAAGAATAAATAGAGACTGTATCGAATTTTTTCTATAGATAGTCTATAGAGAGGAAGTAGACAAAAATAGACATCTTATCTACTTTTTTCTGTAGACCGACTGTAGAATGGGAGTAGACATAAAGAAATAAAATCTTATTAACTTTTGTCTATAAACAGTCTATAGACAATGAATGGACAAGAATAAATAGAGACTGTATCGACTTTTTTCTATAGTCTATAGAGAGGAAGTAGACAAGAAAAAACAAACATCTTATCGACTTCTTTCTATAGACTGTCTATAGAATGTGAGTAGACAAAGAAATAAGTATCTTATCAACTTTTGTCTATAGACAGTCTATAGATTATTTATCAACAGAAGAACAAATCTATAGAAAGGCAAAGTTGTCTACAAGAAGTCTTTAGAGATTCTACAGACAGTCTTAACTCATTTTTGTAAGGGTTTCGAGGAGTAAAATACAATAACTGGTTTCTTAATTGCGAACCTGTGCCCTGAAACTATGTACACAAAGAGGTTTCAAGAACGTTCAACACACGAGCCTCTCTACACCGAACGCACTTCTTCTTCTTCTCCAGTGATGGTCCGCGCCACTGTCTCATGCGCGTGCACGAGCGGCATACATTGCGCCACCCCACGAAACCAAGCAGGCGCGCGAGACGTAGCAGACGCTCTTTTGACAGAGTGTCTCGCTGGCTACTGTCGTACTGTCGTAGAACATATGTTTAGGAGCAGACTTGCGGCATTATATATATATATATATATATATATATATATATGTATAGTATGTATGTATACCCCCCCCCCCCCCCCAATAAGCATCGTCCCGATGCAGGCAGGGAGGTAGCTAAGTTTGTGGAAGGCTTTTCGCTGTCGCTCGTAATAGGGTTTCATGCGGACTATGTGGACGACGTCAGCAATGTTCGGGCGTTTAGTGCGCTCGTTTCCACTAGGGATGACTTCTAAGTCAGGTTGCTTAGTCGCCGGATAACATCATATAGCCCAAAGTACCGTCGAAGTAGCTTTTCTCAGAGTCCGCGACGTCGCACTGGTGTCCATACCCATACCTTGTCACCCGGCTGGCACTGAACTATTCGGCGGTGCCTTTTGTAAGAACGTTCGTCCTTGCATTTTGATGGCGTAATCGCCATCGTGCAAACTGGCGGGCTTCTTCAGCTCTTTGTAGGAACTAGTCAACGTCGCACGGGTTGCCGTCGTCATTATCTGCTGGCAGCATCGCATCCACTGTTGT